>NC_056734.1:817931916-817989416 GCF_019279795.1 Protopterus annectens | reverse complement strand
CACATTATTTTAGAACGATCTCAAGTGGTGACACATCTATCAACCACGCGTTGTCAAATCACTCTCCATCGAAATCTCTCAAGTATTCCAAGCCTATACTATTAGGTATTGAGTAAAAGAGACTTGGCGTCCAATGTTACTAATATGCACATTTGATCGATAGGAAAGACTGTGTGAATGTGCTAAGTTCTCTAAAAAATTGGTAGGGTCCCTTAAAATGTGGTACTCAGGACTACTGGTTTCAATATTTTATCCAAATAAATCGACAACGGCTCCGTCAGCCAACCCCTGCGGGAGCCGTTGTCGATTTGGATAAAATATTGAAACCAGTAGTCCTGAGTACCAAGCACATTTTAAAGGACACTACCAATTTTTTAGAGAACTTAGCGACATTCACACAGTCTTTTCCTATCGATCAAATGTGCATATTAGTAACATTGGACGTCAAGTCTCTTTTTACTTCAATACCTAATAGTATAGGCTTGGAATACTTGAGAGATTTCTTGATGGAGAGTGGTTTGACAACGCATGTGGTTGATAGATGTGTGTCACTACTTGAGATCGTTCTTGAAAATAATGTGTTATGTTATGGGAGTTCTTATTACCTACAAACCAAAGGCGATATGGGCACCTTGTGCCAACGCCACGCCAATTTGGTGCTGGCACGATGGGAACAGCTATTTGTGTTTAATCAGAACTCTGTTTTTCTTGACTCACTACTATTCTATAATAGATTTGTGGACGATGTCATTTTATTGTGGGAGGAACAACTGAACATCTCTTAGAATTTGTACATTATCTTAATGGAACAACTGATTTTTGAGTTTTGATTCTACTTACTCTTGAACACATAGACTTTCTAGATGTGAATATAGTTAGAACAGGTCATGGTTTTGAGACAGAACTGTTCAGGAAGAGTTGTTGGAGGAATAATCTACTTCATAGAAACAGCATGCATCCCCAGCATATATATAGGAACATTGTTCAGAATCAGGTCACCAGAGTTTCTAGATTAACTTCCACTGACACTGCCTTTCAACCATACATGAAAGATCTATCAGACAATTTTATAACAAGGGATACAACAGAACTCTGTATTCACAGCTGTTTCTGAAGGAGATCTAAGGAGGGACAATATAGCGATGCCCACTATCAAGAAGCACATTCCCTGTACATCTACCCGATATACACCTAAGGTTCGGACTAACAGGATAACTATTCCATACACCAACAAGAATAAATATGTCATGGACATTTTTCATAAACATTGGAACCTCCTTATGATCGATGAGAACATTAGATCTCTAGTAGATGACAAACCTAGAGTAGCCTATAAGAACATGATGTCATTGAATAGGCTACTTTGTTATGATAGAGTCCGCATTAATGACAGTACATGTTCAAGGGTTGGCACTTTTGCTTGTTTATCTTGCAATCAGTGCAGATATATAGCCAACACCATGTTCTTACATCCTGCTACACAAAGAAGCTATGATTTTAAACATTGTGCAACTTGTAGGTCAAGGAATCTGGTTTATTTGGCTGAGTGCCAGTCCTGCAGGATGTTTTATGGGCATGACCACCAGATCCCTGAGAGAACGGATTAGAGAACACATATACGCAATATCTAGGAGTAATGCGTTGAATGCATTAGCTAGGCATGTTGCTGAGGTTGGTGATAACCATACCTTCAAGTTTCATGTTCTTGAGTTGGTGAAGACAGGTAATAGGCTAGGCAATGTCAAAATAGAGTAGAAGAGCAAGAGGGTAAATGGATTGTGAAATTACAGGCAAATAGGTTTGGACTCAATGAAAGACTTTCCATCAAGTTTTCTTAGCTTCCAGACCTTTAAATCATTAGAATTTATTTATTTAAATGTTTTAATGTTTTTAATGTTTGCAATGTTTTTAGCACTTGATGTCAATAATATAAGGTTTTAAATAGTAACCTTTTTCTATGAATGCTTGTCTCTTTAAATTAGATCAAATCAATTATGACATCATGTGAGCATGTGTTTAAAAGAAGTTAGATTTATTTAGTTTCTATGTCTGAAGAAGCGTTGGGTGTCAACGCGAAAGCGCTAACTTTTATGACTTGCTGCAGCTCCTGTTTATTTGGAATAAACGAAACCTTTCTCAATAGACTGCTAATTGGAGTTATTTGCTGACAAGTTCGTATTTCAGCTGATGGTGCACTCTTTATTTTCTTTTTGTACATGACTCTGACTTTTGAATAAGAGTGCTTTACCTGGCAGATTGTGTTCTTTTTTCAGTAATTGCAAATTGTGCTGAATATCCTGGTCACCTACAGCTGTTTTGAGTTGCGTCAAATACAGACGTCTGACAACTGACGTTTGTCTTAGTGTAGCAAAAAAATTTTATTTTTCGATGCTGTAAGCAAACATTGTCATTCTTTTCAGTAGTAAAGGTGTGTGTATCTATGTGTATACATATGTATATAATACACACACACACCATTCCAAAAGAGCAGTAGCACACTGACATACTCGTCGAAGGCATTTTTATCAATAGAAAAGGCAGACTGTAAAAGCATTTGTTATTGTGTTGGAAGACTGTCCCTCTTGAGTGCTTTAGTGTTTAGATGAAAAATACTTTAATGGATCCTTAAGAAATCTTGTATTTTAGATTACAATACCTTTGCTGTGATGGAAAGGGATTTCATCTCTAACCGACAGTGATGACAAGTAAAAGGTCTGATCGCACAAGACTTTTTATCCCAGCACACTCTGGTTTCCACCAGCAGCAGTGAAAGTTAGTGATCAAGTCGTACTGTGCACTGCAGGCTGCTGACAGCATTGGATGTGCATCCCTTCATCCTTCTCTGGGAAAGTGGGGAAAGTGTGAAAGCACATTAAACTACTGTTGGCATTTTTGATGCTGGTAAGAAAGGCTCTTTGCTGCATGATCATTTTCTGAGACCTCAGCATTTTGTTGTGAAATATCAAGACCAGAAATTAGTTTCTTATTTAATCCTTAGTGCAATGCTGGATGATGGCTGGCTAATTTTTTTAAAGCAGTCCTCCACTTAACATTGTCATTGGCTGGTTTACATATGCTTTAATAAACACTGGTATGTGCGTTGACATCTGATTTCTAGGGTCTACTTGAATATTAGTAGGTTAATAGAAGTGTGAACAGGTAAAGAGCTGTATCTGTGTAAACATGCATCTGAACACAAAGGTATGTGATCTCATAAGTAGACTTGGATTTGATCTATGTACTGAGCAAATGGACTTGGAAAAGACCCAAGTAAATGGTGGCTTGGTAGAATGGTTGTAATGGTTTTCGGCAGGTTCCAGCTGTTTTAGTGGGATCTTATTTGGCATATTTGTGGAGTTCTCTTTATTCTGTGACATCAACAGTTTTGTTGTGGAAATGACTGCAGAGCTGGTAAATGGAAACCCTTTTGTAAGGTTGATTGTAGCTGTCACAAAAGGAAATATTGTCAGCCTAGCTATTGGAATTTTGTAAATTGTCATTTTGTAATATCGATATGATTCATATGCTTGTGTTGCAGATGTATTAGAACTACTGTGTGTATACAAACCATTTTCGCACACATTTCTGTACCAGCAGTTTGATACAGTACTGATCTTAGAGAGGTGTCCACAGTGTATCCTACTGGAAAAGAACAGAAATGTTTATACAGTATTTTAACTGTGTAAATGTGTGTGTTTTTTAACAGAGGAAACTAGAACATAGAGGGATAACTTGAAAAATTAAAAAAAAAATTGAAATTTGTTTTATAACTGCACTATAAAAGATTGTTTTAAGGCAGCAAGGAGACAGGATGTCTAAAACTAGGGAGTCTTCTGCATTGTTTTGGAAGTTTTATTGTTTTATGTCTTCAGCAGCTGCAACGATCTAAGGGTTATGTATTTTTCACAGGTAGATGCTAAAGGCTGGCAGTTTCTAGCAGTGGGGGTTTTCACCCGAGTTAGTCAAGATGACAAGAAGTGATGTCATGCTGCAAGTATTCCAGCAATAATTGAAATAATTGAGGAAATCTGAGAGAAGATAGTGGGCCGTTTGTATTTTGTCTTTAACCTGACACCATCAGCTTAAAGACCTACTCACCACATCTGTCTTGTCTGGCTCTGGAAACTAGGGTACAGTAATTTCTTAGATACAGTTAGGAATATTGTGAACTTTAACTTGGATGTTTTCTTTATTTGTGACTTCTGCAACGTTTTAAATATTTCTTGTGATTTTGAATTCTGAAGTAACTGTTTGCTAAGTATTTTCTTCTTTTATTATTTATTAAATATGTTTAAACCTTTAATTTGTGGCGGGTCTGCCAAGCAATATTTAAGCTCGTAGAGTACTTGCATATTTATTTGGTGACACTGTGCAGGCCACTCCTAATAGCCTTGCTTTTGGTCAAACTACCATTTGGATTAATAGAAACCTTACACGGTAAGATTGGACATACTTTGCTAAGGGCCTTAAAGTAGCTGATTAGTGGATGTTGGCAATGAAAACTACCTTATAGTCTGGGCAGAAGAGGGCATAGCTAGTAGACGTGTGCCATCCTTTCCCAGGTGTTTGTATAAATCAAACCTCAGTGTGCGTCAGCTGCTTGGACAGAGCGGGTGCTGGAGGTCTTGGCTTGGCCACTCAGCTGACATTTCAACTCTCTAGCTCTGCCAGTGGGGAGTCTTATTGGGGATCTGGACAAAGAGGGAGAAATCAGCCCCAGACTGACTGGTCTATGTGTATACTTAGGGGAAATTGCACGTGTGTGTGTTCGTCATTCTCCCAGTATGTACGTCCCTAGCTTGCCAGTGGTGAGCATCGAGGCTCCTTGACTACTGGGCCAGTTGTGGGACATCACAGTAACTTGAGAAAAACATTGTGTGATTTGAGGACTACTGAGAAGTGGCTAAACGGTGATACGTGCGGATGAACACGAGTTTGGTCAGAGGCTTTTGATAGCCCACATAATATTGCAATACAAGTGGGTTATTTTAGCAAAAATAGTAAGCATGCTCATTAAGCCCTTTGTGTTTTATTGGAGGGTGGCTAATTCTTTTAGGACTTAAAGTATCAGAGGGCTGAGATAGCAAGAAATTATGTAATACCCATTAAAGTCCCATGCCAAAGAAGAAGCTGAATTAGGATTAGACCAGTTGAGTGATGGTTCTCCTAGATTGTTACTTTCTGGGGAAGAATGATACTAGTTGTAGTTGACCTTTTCTCAAGAAAAGTTTACAAGGACGAGGCAAAAATTGTTTGGTGTTTGACAGTGTCTCCCCATGTTCACTTCAGCTCTGTATGTTGCTGTAAATTAACTTTTTATTACAAAATGTTATTCATTGTGAGGTAGTAAAGTTGTAATGGTTGTGCCATTTTAATGATGGCAGAAGAACTTGAAAGCCTAGTTCGCAGCATGATTGTGTAAGAAGTGTAAAGTGATTAAGTGCAGCAGACACTGGTGATGAGAAATTGATTTGATTGTAAATGTGATGAGAGGTTTAATAGGTGGTGGTTGGCTTGTAATGTTTTCAGGAGGGTCAGAGGGTAGAGATTAAAATTACAAGTGACCGTAAATCTACATGCTTTTTATATTGCTAATTGACTGGTGGTTTAGGTGTGAAACAGATTGGAAGAATATGGTGGCCAGACAAAAGTGAATCAGAAATTGTTGGCAATAAAAGATAAGGTTTATAAAAGGAATCTTAAGACTGTAGTGTTGGAAGAATTTAATGGCGCTGGAGTGTTGGAAGAATTTAATGGAGCTCATGAACAATGAAGTGGTACAGTGGTGGACAGTCTTTCACTGGTAATTGTCAGATACAATTATACCAACTGTATCAGAGAATGTATGGCAAGCTTGGACTGAGAGAATGTATGGCAAGCTTGGACTGAGGCACATTTTATGAAACAAAATGAGAGAACCGCTGTTGTAGCAGTTATGGCCATCAAGAACATCCAGTGTAGTGGGCTGGGCAGAACACTTTGGGTACTTGGATCATGATTACTCTCACCAGAGACTGTCCTCTGTGGTTACTGTTAGAAAATGTAAGGGATACAGTTTTGAAGTAAAAGTTGACTTTCCTAGCAGTGTTGAAAGCATTTCCTACAGGTGCAGTGGTAACCTTTTAGTGAAGAAAGTATGATGGATGATTTAAAGGTGTTGCAAGTGTATTCATGATGGGAAGTGATGGAGATTTAGCAACTGCATCTCTGGTTGACTTTGCAAGTTTAGGAAAGCATAAGAGGAACAGCAGGAGACTGATTGTAAATGGATGCTCTTTCTGTGTAATGCAGCAGGGAAGGGATGGCGTGCAAGGTTTCATGTCTCTATCGGCTGTCATAACCAGCATGCTTGGGTATTGTGTGCATGTACTTAAATTCGTATAGCTTAAATCTTTTCAAGGAAAGCACACAGGTATGGCTTGAGTATTGAATTAAGTGAAGATTTGGCCGTGGAAGCATCAAAGCTGGATTCCTTAGAATTGTATGTAACTAAATTAAAAGTAACAGACCCGGCATTCATTATTACTTGTCTTTCATAAGTGGAGGTGACATATTTGCTGTTAGTGAGAGCCTATAGATTTCAATTATTAAACAATATGATACTAAATGCAAAAGTCTGCAAGTGTGTTGATTTCAATTTAGATCTGGGACTGTGAAATTAACCTTGAAGGTAAAGTTGTCTTGATGGCCTTTCAAATGTGCAGAATAAAAAGAAAAGCAATACAAGACCTGGTTTTCCTGCTGATTTCTTTGATGGGTAGACTTAAGAAACTTTTGACAATAGCAGTGACATGATGGATTAACAAGTTTGTGTGCGGCTTGACAAAATGAGTGGAATGATTATTGCTGTATGAGTGCATCCTTGATGCAGTTGCTCATTGTTTGAAGGGTAGTACTTTGTGAATGTTTGCTTGTGTACTGATAAGGCTTTGAGGATGTTGGAGGTAGAGAACTGTCCTATGTAAGCATCACAGTGAGTTTGGTAAGAGTAGGGTATGAAACGGTATAAACTGAAGGTAATGGTGTAACATGTTTGTGTACAATGCATTTTGTGCTTTAGTAGAACTAAAGCATGATAGCAGAACAGGGTTGTCTTTATCGATGTAGCAAAGAGGATGTCTTGTTAAGGAGATGAAATGTCGCTGTGTATCCTAATACCAAATGTGTGGGGACAAGAAAGGACTGATTTGTAGAAATCTTCATTTACATGAAAATGTGAAAAGATTTAAGGTCTTATGCATCATGATTTTTTACGAATTCTTGATGCATCAGAATATAAAGGTTAAAACAAATGTCTCTGATCTTCTATGGCCTGTCTTTACCAGAAGTTCAGCACATCTCAAACATTTGTGTGAAGCAGGATCTCTTCTTCCATGTCATAGTAGTACTTTTGTGGACAGCTTTGTTGTATGAAAATTCATGAAGAGTTGCTCCCTCAGTTTCCCATCACTTTCCTGCTGAATTGCCTTTGAGATCAGATTTGCTCTTTAAAAATTGTATTTGAGTTTTTGTTGAATTTCACAAAAAAGAAGATGGTATCTTTGATCATTCATTTATTTTTTTCTACATCTTGCGGCTGCAGTTGGAAAAAGATGAGAGGTGGGCTGTTTCAAGTCAGAAGTTGAAGACCTATGTGGGAGAGAGGGTGTTGGGTCCTCTCAAGTGCTTTTGCAGCCCCCTGCCTCTGATATCAATCATCTATAGACTGATGTGAGGTCTTGGGCATTGCCCATCAGGATGTTGTGTACTATGATGGCACACCTTTCCAAGCTGAAAACTTAGTCGTGCCTAATACTTTTACACTGGCGTCTAATTCTGACACCAGTATCTTGATCTGATAAGGGGCAAGTAGTATCCCAGAGGGTTGGCAAGTGAGGGCATATTCATTTCGAAGATTGAAGTAGTCTGCGTTTTTCTAATGTACTGGACCTAGAAGGTGGCTACTTCCCAGATCCAGGTCTAAGGCATCCTTGTAGCAGATGTCTGTCATCTTGGTTCAGCGAAAAGCCTTCATCCTTTCTTCCCTGATTACCTTTCAAACGTAAACTGATTTTGGCCTTGGCTTTTATATATTTAAGCTCTTGCATCCTTAAGAGCAGAAGCCTGTGTTAGGGAGTCCTGGCCTTAAGAAGGGTCGGTCTCTCCCTTCTTAAGACCAGGACTCCCTAATACAGGCTTCTACTCTGAATAAGGATGGAAGGAAGCCCTACAGTTCACCCTTTCATGCTCCAAGATTGTGGGATTCTTTGTGAGGGCATAAGGGTTAATGGGTTCCTTCATCCTGATGTCCCTTTAACAAGTCTGTACATGAGTAAGTAGCTTGTAAATCCACTAGACTCCCTTGCTTCCTTTCTACCCTCTTTCAAAGCAGCTGTCATGTTGGACACAGTAACAGAGTCTGGGAATCTGATTTGGAACAGGACCAGAGACCCAGACTAAACCACAAACGCTTTATCGATATCTTGACTGTCAAAATGAGAGACTTGTCAGTTTGTTGGAAATGACAGTGATTTTTACAGTCCGGTGTCTTGAAAACGTTTGGAAACTTGTAATTTTGCATGTTTAGATGTTATGTATGGAGGACTTGTGTGCAAATTGGCCATGGAAGCTTAGCTTCTGGCTCAGGTAGGAGGGATTTCCCTTCAAAGAATCTTATTGTCCTTTCTCAGGACACTGTGATGGTAAATAAACTAGAAATATGTGGATCTTTGTGAGTGGAGGATAAATGGGAGCCTATTTCTAAATGTAGTGCACAGGTGGGGTGTGTTAGAAGTAGAACTTGCAACTGTTTTTTCTTGAGAAATAGTTGTGCATAAGGGCACATCTGTCCTGGGTCTGGGCAGCAGATGCTTTCTCTGTCATTTGGCAGGCTTAGTTCTGTATGCCTTTTCTGTAATGCCTCATATGAGTAAATACATAAGGTAATGGAGGACAAACCAAAACCTGATGATAATAGCTCGTTTTGGCTAAGCCGGCACTTGGCTGTTCTTTTTATAAAGTAATTTAATACTGAACTTCTCCATTAAGTGTGCCAGTATGTTAAGTCATTTATTTTATATTCCTCCGATATGACAGCAGGGGTCTGTATTAGATCACCGACCGCTTAAAGAAGCGAACGGTGATTAATTGACCCTATGTAAGCGAAAGCTTACAATCTCGAACTGTCAAAACAATGACCCCCCCAAGGGAAAAAAAATCGCTGTTCCAAAACACGTACACACAACCCAAGCACACAAAACAAACAGCAATCCACACACATACACCTAAAATCTTACAACTAACCCTACACTAAACTATACACACACCACTAACTATCCACTTACTTTAACCCAAACCCTAACCCTAAGGTCCATCACTATCGCACACTCACCTCACCCGCTCCCTAATCCTAACTCACCTAACCTGCCCTAACTGTCATGTCCACACAGTCGCACACCTACCTAACCCGCGCCCTAACCGTAACTCGCCTAACCCACCCTAACCCTCACATCCACAAAATCATACACTTACCTGAACTCGACCCGTAACTTTCCACCACAGTGCTGAAAATACCGAAGCAACTGAAACGGACAACCAAAATCTTTCCCTAGGAAAGAATTCTGGTTTCTGTTGCTTCGATATTTTAAGCTTTCGCTTTGTAGGGTTAGATATTAGAACATTCAAAGGTTTTAAACTTGTATGTTCTAATATAGACCCGACAACAGACATTCAGATGCCACCTTCTGAAAGTTGCAGTGTAAGCTTGAAGAGTCTGAGGATACTTGTGTCCCAAGGGCGTTGCTAATATGCGAGACTCCTACAGCCCCCTGCTCCTGGCCAAAGCAAGTAATTTCATGTACCCTAACATGAAGAGCTGTTATCTGATATTGTGGATGCTCTAGCAGTCTTAGGCACGTTTTCTGGAGACGTGGTTTCTATTTTAAGGTAGTTTGGGAAATTTAATACTTAGGGTATCATAACATACCAAAATGGAAGAGATTCCATCTCTTTTTTTTGCCAAATGAGGGATCAAGACCTTTGCTTGCTCTTCAGTCTCCTCGTTTGTAAATGATCTGTTAGGCCTTTATAGTTGGTCTTACTCCTTATTGAAGATGCTTGTATCTGCCATTTTAGCATGCCTACCCAGTGGAACCTCACTCTCTTCAGGCTTCCTGCGAAGTGACTCCTTAAGGGGTTTATGCACTTTGACTAAAAATGGGCTTTACCCCACTATAGTTAGTTTTATCTTTTGTAGGATATAATACAAAGCCCTTTTAAAGCAGCTGCTGCATCTCCCTTCAAGCCTCTTTCCTTAAACTTGGTGTCCATTTCAACCAGGAAAATTTCAGAATTGCAAGCCTTCATGTTGAAAGACCCCTTTCTCATCTTCCACAAGAACAGTCTCCTATCACTAACCCTTGTCTAAATTAGTGACTACTGCATTCTTAAGTTAGACTATTCACTCCCTTTTATTTATTTATTTTTTAATCTTTATCTTCAGAACAAAGAAAGAAAATCCATTCCCTAGATGTATATAGATGCTGAGAAATTCAGACAAAACTGGTTTGCCTTTGTCTTTTGCAAAGAGTGGAGAAGCAGGCAGGTTTCTAAGTTGACTATTTTTAAAGGGATAGCTTATTGTATCTTCTCATTCTGCTTTTCATTCTATGTCAGGACAATCCAATAGCGAGTGATGTAACGTTCTCCAAGAGCCAATACAGCAACCAGTGCTCCTCTAAGAGGAGTTACCATTAAGTCCATTTTGTAAGCAGCTACATGGTTATCAGTTTAAGCTTTTTTTTTAATATTGACATTATAACTTCAAATACAAAAACTACCTCATGAGCAAGAAGATCTGTATGCCGTAAAATGTTTAGTCTAGCTGGACGATTGGACCTCTGCTTGCAGCAGAGCTCCCTATGTTTATTGCTGAAAGCATTGACTGTGAAGTGGCATTGACCTGACTCTAACATATACAGTTATGGTTAAGTTGACTATATAACTGTACTTTTAGTCCTTAAATTTCTCCTTTGCAAAGATCTTTCTCTGTCATCTGATTGAGTTAGGGTCTGGAGAGTCTGCTTAAAGGGTTACCTTCCACTTGAGCATCTTGGCCAGGAATCCTCTTCATACAAGGACATTTTTGTACTCTGGTCTCAGATCTTGCCTCTAGTGCTAACCAGGGTAAGAAGGAACCAACGATGGCATGGGAAAGGGGAACTCTGCTACAATCTGAGGTCCGAATGTCAACTAAGCTTTCAGAGCTGGACATATTTCCTTCTGGACCAGGCTGATGTCGTATTTTACCTTGAAAAATCCCCACGGACATGCTGTAAAGGTGACATACACAGTCCTCTCTCATCCATGAGGGAAGGGCATCTGTCTGATCAGGAGGGAGAAGGTTGCAAAGCTATAAAAGTCTGGCCGATTGTCCGTCTTGCATCTGAATTGCCAAAAAGTTATCACTTCTGTGATGGTGTAAATGGAGTATGTCCACTATGGTAAATTCCTAACAACTGTACTTTGCAACTTTAGCGATTTGCATTTAGTTAACATCAGCTGTACACTTAGGTTGTCTGGTGCCCCCTGTCATTTTGAGGAGCAGCCAAAAGTACTCTCGCGTCTTCTCAAAGTTGACAAGTTGAAACTATAACAGACCGATTTGTTACAAATGTAATAAGCAGTCTGTTACAATTAACTTGTTCACTCTGGAGCAGCTCAGAAAAAGCTGCCTGCTTAATTCCACCATAGGAACAACAGTGCAGCCTGAGCTCATTTTCAGAAACTCCATTTGTAATACCATACAGAAAACAAATGTTCATAACTCTTTAACTATAAGAGCTAGACTACAAATGTAAACAAAAGTTGTTCAGCAGACACTGACCTTTCCAACAGTGTAAATGTTGATAGTGCATATCGGTCATTATTAAATATTTGGCAAGGAATGTTGATATTGCGCATATTTTTTTACCTTTTTGAAAAAGCAAAGCACAGTATCCTGGTCAGTGTACCATGCAGACCCATACAGTTTGAATTTAATTTGTTAATGTGAATGTCCGCTTTAAAATGATGTCTTAACCATTACTGTGTGATGCTCCTTTCTTGAGATTTTCACAGAAATATGATTAATATATTATTTCTCATAATTGATGAAGCATAATCTCATCCCCTGTAACAGAGCCTACATGTCGGTGTAGTTGAGTCTCAATGTCAGCTTCAAAGTGATGCATCATTTGTGTGTTCACCATGCTCCCTTGCAAAGATATGGGCATAATAATGAGAAGTATTGTAAATGTATAATTTTCATAATCATACAAGACTAAAACTGATATCTGTACATGTGTACAGTCCACAGACACTGTTCTTTTACCATGTTGTAAGGAGTAACACTGTCGTCAAAGTGAGGCATTACTTGGCACACTGACATGTTCCTTGCAAAGTTATTTACCAAAATATGAAAAACATCATAATTTCCATAACCTAAGTCCGAAACAAACTGTTATCTGGACATGTCTACAACATACAGGCACAATTCTTTTACCATGTTGGAACAAGCAATACTGTCTTCAAAACGAGTTATTACTTGGCACATTCAGATGCTCCTTTGCAATGTTTACCAAAATATGAAACAAATTTGTAATTACCATAACCCAAGTCTGAAACTAACTTTGATATCTGCACATGAGTACAACATACAGGCACCATTCTTTTACCATGTTAGAACTATCAGTACTGTTTTCAAAATGAGGTATTACTCAGCACATTCAGATGCTCCCTTGCAAAGTTATTTACCAAAATATGAAAAAGAAATCATAATTTCCATAGTCTAAGTCCAAAACAAACTTTAATATCTGCACATGTCTACAACATAGTCACAATTTTTTTACTATGTTGGAACCAGCAATATTGTCTTCAAAATGAGGTATTACTGTGCACATTCAGATGCTCCCTTGAAAAGTTATTTACCAAAATATGAAAAAGAATCAATTTCCATAACCTAAGTCCGAAACAAACTTTGATATCTGCACATGTATACAACATACAGAGACGATTTTTACCATGTTGGAACTATCAATACGGTCTTCAAAATGAGGTATTACTTGCCACACTGACATGCTCCCTTGCAAAGTTATTTACCAAAATATGAAAAAAATCATAATTTCCATAACCTAAGTCTTAACAAAACTGATATGTACACGTGTACAGCATTCAGAAGCAGTTTTACCATGTAGACACACGTGATTGTAAATATACACATTCTTGGTGTAGCCAACATACTGCTAAATGGATACATGTAAAGAGAAAAAGCAAGCTAAGGACCACCACTCCACTAATGAACCCCGGACAGGTATGGGACAGTGGCAGCCAAGGCCATTTAATCTGTCCGATAGCTGTGCTGGTAACCCACTCAGACAGCCAATAACACTGCAGTCTCACAACCTCCTTCATTGTCAGCAGTCTGCCTTACCTATGCTTTTTCTCTTTACATGTGTCCTTTCAGCAATGGACCTAAGAGATCAATTTCTGTATTAGTAAGCCCTTCCTGTCATCTAAACTTTACACGTGCCTGATAAAAGCAGACATATTAGATTGTACGTGGTAGCACTCTCCCTGAAACAGTTTTTTCTCAGCATCCTCACCAGGTCCTTACCACAGTTATTTGCCAAACTCCTAGAAATGTATTTTGCACAACACATTTCATAAGTGTTTGACTTACTGTACTGGTCTTTCTTAGTCATTGGTGGTTTCCATTCTTCTCACAAGCTGCATTTTAGCAATCTTGCATAGCTCTCCTCATGCCATTGTGGAGGTCTGTCAAGAACAATGCAATGCTCTCCTCAGGTGAACGCCATCCCTTCTGAACAGGTGAACATCTTCCGCAGTGATGCTGTCATGGCAGATTGTAGATCCACCAACCCTGTGAATCAAGCCATGCATGAACCCATTCTGTAAACGTCTGGCCTTGAGCTGCCCGTTGACTGTTTGCTGTTTTCCATATCTGTTGAGGAATTATATCAGACCACACAAAATGACAGTGTAGCCACCAATACTTCAGGTCTTCAAAAATTTCTGTGATTTGAAACCGTAGCCTTCCGAATGGTTGACTGATGACCTCATTCCCTCCAATGTGCAGCACAAGAATGTCAGGCTCAGGGTAGATGGAACACTTCTCTTCCAACAGCTGCAATAGTCCACTCCAATGTATACCTCTTCTTGCAATCCAGTATACCTTCACACTGGATGTGGGGAAGCTCAAGTTGTACCGGTGTTCAGTTTTGGAGGCATGGTTGGCAGCCCAGTGAATGTAGGAATGGTCACATACCCACACTCTCACTTGTCGTTCTCCTGTTCATGAAAGCCATGTCAGTGTCAGAAGGTGGACAGACCTGCAGAGGAAAGAAAATGCAAACAGATTACTACTGATATTTGACAGATGTATTGGAAGACTACATACGTATGTATATCATATGCATTACCTGGTTAGCCCATCCAAATCTTCCATCCTATCCACAGGGGTAGTATTCTTTGCATTAGCTACATAAGTGGTGATGCTTCAGAGGTACATACTTTACTACTTGTGAAAACACCAAATTACACACAGTGACTGACAAGGGGGCACAGAAAGGGCACATGTAAAAAGAAAAAGCAGGGTAAGGACCGCCACTCCGCTAATATGCCAAGGACAGGCACGAGGCTCCAGATGTTGGTTATCTGAAGTGTCCCATAGCTGTGCTGGCTACCCACTCAGACTGCTGATAACACTATTGTCTCACGACCTTCAGTGTCAGCAGTCTGCCTTACCTCTGCATTTTCTCTCTACATGTGCCCATTCAGCAATGGACCTAAGGGATGAGGGACTGAAGTAACTCACTAATTGCTGCCCTGACCTTCATACATTTGCCCTCACCTACATACATTGACCACACCTGAAGGAAGG
Source organism: Protopterus annectens (assembly GCF_019279795.1). Classification (NCBI taxonomy): domain Eukaryota; kingdom Metazoa; phylum Chordata; order Ceratodontiformes; family Protopteridae; genus Protopterus; species Protopterus annectens. The sequence goes on along the minus strand of NC_056734.1, from coordinate 817,974,499 downwards.
GGGACTGAGTAGAGAGCTACACCAAGACAACATGTGAAAAGACCAAGACTGAACTAGGCTGTGTCTTTTTGCATGTGTCCTTTCCCGGATGGAAACATTGAATCACAGTGGCACCCCCAAGGCCATGCTTACCTAGGACAGCAGCACTATAGGACTGAGCTGAAGAGTCTCCAAGTTCCCAACTGCAATCCGGGTGGATCACAAGATCCATGGTGGCTGGGTATGCCCCTTGCAATGAATCCCACCAACACATAACCATCACTGAAACCTGAGCTATAGATTACCTGTACTTGTTACACCGTATCTGTATTATGATCTTCAGCGGTCTGACCATGTATGCATAGGCACTTCCCTGGCACACAAATGAATTATTTCCCCTACCGACATCTTTTACTACATGTTATACACATTGAACACTCACCCAAATGACCCCTTCAGGAAAATGTTGAGATATGCACAATCGCCAAAATTATATATATGTGTGTGTGTGTATGTATATATGCGTGTGAACAATGTATATATGCGCAATTACATTTACATACATGTATAGCCATATACATACATGCACAAATTTTATATATATCTCTCTCTCTCTCTCTCTATATATATATATATATATATATATATATATATATATATATATATATATATATATATATATATATATATATATATATATATATATAGATCTGTACGCACACACACACAGATAAAAATCAGGGGTTTAGGAGGGTAGGTTGGTGATGAAGACTGGGGGGAGTTGTTTGCAATGACTCCAACCAGAGTAAAAACACAACCTGGCCTGTACATTCATCAAAGTTTTAACTTCTACTTATATGAATAACAGTGACAGCAACTGAGACTTTTCCCAGAAAAGTGATGACTAACTGCTATATTGTAACTGCATGTATTGCTAATGTGATAATGACCTTCCTTTCATTACTGCAAAGGTATGCTTGCTGAGACACGGGTGATGATTGCTGCACACAACCTGAGTAGGCATTCAGTCAAATAGTATAACCGTTAGATATTACTGAGCCCTTCCTCCCACCTAAATTCCAGCCAGGAGAAATGCACAAAAGATATGGTAGCTCCATGCTGTCAGTAGTCACCTAGTGGTAACCTTTATCTCACTCGGGCAACTACTGAGTATAATCAGAATAATAAGGCAGAAATGTCAAACTTATCTGGCTGATCCATTTAAAAGTATTAATTCAGGATGTTCATCGTGTTACACTGCTGCAGTCATTACACTTAGGTTATCCTGCTATCAGGCAGTCCCACAGTCGGCCAGAGTTCCAAAGTTTTGGTCCGGCGTTGGTTGCTGTTGCTTCTTCCCTGACGTCAGTGCGCCAGGGGTATACAAGATGCATTCGATGCCATTTTCTTCAGTCTTTCTTGCTGCGCGGTGCCTGAAGCAAAAGCAGTTCAAGTGCCGGTCAGCCGACTCCTGAGATTTTCGAAGTCGAATTTCAGATCCAAAGTCTTCAATAAAGCCAAGTACCCCGTTGGGGAAACTTTTTTCTTGCCTCTGACCGATGTCAGAAAAAGTTAATTGTACTTCTTGTGGGAAGCAAATACCTCATAAGGACTTCCAGTCTTACTGTATTCCATGCCTAGGCCCTGACCACGACATCACTAGTTGTCAGTTTTGTGCTAGATTTAACAAACGCACTACAAAACAACGTTTTGATTTTGCTTTGCACTACTTTGGCCGAAGGTTCAATTATACAATGCCGTCGGAACAACAGACGACTGCAATTCTTAAATGCAAAGACAAGGATAAAGACAGGCATCCGAGGTCCAAAACCGACAAAGCCTCTTCTAGGCTAGTCGCCGGTTCTCAGTGAGGTGCTTTCGCAGCCCCTGACACCCGCTACCTCAGGAGGCCGCCTCCAACTCCCACGTGGAGACAACTAGGCCTCTGGAAACTCAAGGTATTGGGCCTACAGAAACTAATCCCTCAGATGGGTCCGGAGCCGCTGAGCAGGCATTGGCTTTTGAGGGTGTTTTCAGACCTTCACAACTTACCATTAAAGCAACAGCCAAGACAAAAACACCATTAAAGGCAAAGAAGCAAGTACAGCATTCTCCTGGACAGTCCTCCATGCCGAAGAAACAGATGCTTAAAATGGCCGAAGACCTCATTACTCTAATCGGGGGTTCCCATCCCTCTCCTTAGAAAAGGCCTAGGCAGGATACAGACTGATTCCTCTGACCAAGTTTCCATTTCCTTTGATTCCTCTTCAGACCAGGGGTACTCTCTACCCCCCTATGAGGACTCTGATGCTGGAGAATCTATCCCTTCAGCCTCTCCTCCTGAGGATTACTCTTTTGGTGAAACTTTACATACCATGAGGGAGCATTTTCATTGGGAAAGTCAGGATTATTCAGAATCCAAAAAAAGGCTCAGGGACTTCCTTTTGTTGCCTCAGCACAGGCCCCTGGCTATTCCGCCTGTGTTAGGTATTGTGGATGATGTTTTCTCTGAATCCAGCTTATCTCCTGATTCTTTGTCCCCTGCACCAGCCAAGCCAGATGGGTATTAGAGTCCCTGACTCGCAAGTTTCTTTATAAAAACCCTTCTGCTGACCCAGAAACCATTTCCCAGGGTCCCAAAGGGGTTAAGGCTTCCATTGCAAAAAATTCTGTCTCCTCTTGACAGATTCTAGAGCATTGGATAGATGGGGGAAGAAAGTTTACACTTCTGCAACTTTAGCAGTAAGGGCTTTAAATTGCCAGTTTCACATGCTTAAGTACCAACAGTATTTAATGGCTCCGTTAAAACAGAAAATGCAAGTTCTGAAGCTCCTGATTATAAAGAAATGCAGGATTTATTGCATGCAGTTGAACAGGTGGGAAAACATACTCTGCAATGTGGTTTTGATTCATTAGAGGCCTCTTGTAGAGCCGCAGTTACAGGTTCTGTGATTCAAAGACATGCTTGGTTAAAAGAACAGAGTTTACCTGATCATGTTACGGCAAAATTATTGGATACTCCTTTACAGCATGATACCTTGTTTGGTGTTGAGGCAGAAGAGGTGTTAAAGAGAATGGAGGATAAAGCTAAATCTATGCAAACAGTCAAAGATTTCTTACAGGTAGGTACAGCCACCTCGATTTAGCAGAAATTGGCCTACAAAGAATTGGTCCTTTCCAGTGTCAGACAGGCCACAGAGAGGCAGATACAGACGCCCAAGAGGCGGATGTCAACCCCAAGGCTCTAACAGACGACAGTGAGGTACTTCAACCCCAAAAGGAGGTGAGGACAGGTCTCAACCTTACAGGAAACGGTCCCAATGACTTCCCCCTTCATATGCCAAGCACTTTCCTTTTGGCAGCCCCCTTAAGGGGAAAACTATCACTTTTTTCTCAAAATTGGCAAACAATCACCCAAGACAAATTGGTTCTGAATATTGTGTCTCAGGGTTACAAGTTCCACTTTCACACTTTACCACGGCTGAAAGGAATGCCAAACCTGCCACAAAAATCAATGGGCAGAGGCTCAAAAACAAATTTCAGCCCTCATGGACATGAGCTATTCAAAAAGTACCGCAGCAGGGACAAGGATTTTACTCAAGACTCTTCCTGATCCCCATAAAGGACAAAGCCTGGAGACCCATACTAGACCTTTCAACTCTAAATACTTACCTGGATGTTCCGAAATTCAAAATGTTGACACTACAGCAGCTTCTTCCCGTGCTGGGCAAGAAGGCTTGGCTTGTTACTTTGGACCTCAGAGGCATACCTACATGTCCCTATCAGACAAGATTGCAGAACATACCTCAGATTCAAACCTGGTACAATGCACTACCAATTCTCTGCATTGCCCTTTGACTTATCTACTGCGCCCAGGGTCTAAGTGCCTGGCACCAGTAATTGCATTCTGCAGACAAAAAGGAATTCGGATATATCCATACCTGGACTGCCTCATTCAAGCAGAGAGAAAGGACATTCTTCTAAAGCATCTGGCGTTTGTAATAAGGTTGCTAATTTCTCTAGGGTACACAGTAAACGAAAAGAAGTCAAAACTAGTGCCCTTACAACATAATATTCCTGGGTGCCATCTTAAATACAACGGCCCAGATGGCTTATCTCATGCCAGATAAGGACAACTGACTCAATATTTTCAGTTACTGGCAAAAAAGTCCCATCTCTCTGCAAGAAAAATTCTGCAGGCCCTGGGATTCATGGCATCCTGCATACTACTAATACCATATGCCAGACTGCATATGAGGAAATTACAATGGTACCTGAAAAGTGTTTGGACTCAACACTCTCAGTTTAGAAGCAGTAATACCAGTAATTCCCTTCTTACAACAGGAGTTTCGATGGTGGACACAGGCATGTCACCTCAACAAGGGTCAACCTTTCACTCTACACACAGCCAGACAGACTCTAACAGATGCTTCGGATTATGCCTGGGAAGCACACATGGCAGGAAAATGTATTCAGGGCAAGTGGACCACAGACAAAATGCATCTTCACATCAATCAAAAAGATGTTGGCTGCTCAAAATGCCCTAATAGCTTTCAAGGACCTTCTGCATCCAGGACAATTATTATTAAAGACAGACAACACCACAGTAATGTGGTACATAAACAAGCAAGGGGGCACTCATTCTTCTCCCCTATGCAGGCAAGCCATGACCTTGTGGAACACAGCTCTAACTTATCAAGTTAATCTGCAAGCACAATTCCTGCCAGGAAAGAAAAATACTCTGGCAGACGATCTAAGCAGAAATGTCATGGATCCTCACGAATGGAAATTGAATCCACAAATCTTCAGCATGGTAATGCAAAAATGGGGATGCCCAGACATAGATCTTTTTGCCTCCCCACTGAATTGCCAACTACAAAAATCCTGCACAAGGACTTACACACAAGCATGGAAAGTGGATGCTCTTTCGTTCAGCTGGAAAAGCCTAAAAGTTTATGCCTTCCCACCACTGCCTATCCTTTCAAAGGTACTCCTAAAAGCCAGACAAGAAAAACCACAGATGAATCCTGATTGCTCCAGACTGGCCATGCCAGCACTGGTACCCAATCTTAAAGAACTTAGCTCAAGGCCCACTATGGATTTTGCCTCAAACTTCACACCTTCTGACACAACAAAACAATCAGATCCTGCACGGTCAGCTCAAAACCCTAAACCTGGTTGCATGGCAGATTCATTAGTCAAACGGGCAACACCTCTCTAAAGCTGTTATGGATGTCATTTTGGAGGCCAGGAGGCCTAGCACCAGGAAATCTTGCTCAGAAAAATGGAAGAGATTCTGTGCCTGGAACCAGGCTCAAAGCCTTGACCCTCTTGTCCCAAACATTCCTCAGATTTTACAATACTTAACAGATGCTGGACAAAGGCCTATCCTTCTCATCAATTAAGATCCACGCATCTGCCATTTCAGCACATTACAACATGGACCCTCCTTTATTCTCTCATCCCTTGCTAAAGCAGTACCTCAGAAGGACTAAAAACATAAGACCGCCCCGGAGAGCACCAACACCAACTTGGGACCTCAATTTTGTTTTGGAAAAACTGACCCTGCCACCTTTTGAGCCGGCCAGTACAGCTGATCTAAAATTTTTATCATGGAAAACAGCTCTGCTCCTGGCAGTAACCTCAGCACGAAGAGTCTCAGAGCTACAGACATTAATGGCAGTGGAACCTTTAATTTTTCATCAGGACAGGGTTTCTTTAAGGACAAACCCTACCTTTATGCCAAAGGTGGTATCTAGTGTGGCTCTTAACCAAACCATCCATTAGCCAACTTTTTATCCAAACCCCCAGAATAAAGGGGAGAAGCTTCTGCACTCTTTGGACATACACAGGCAGCTACGCTTCTACGTGGACAAAACAAAAGCTTTCAGGAAAACTGAGCAACTGTTTGTAGCATATGCTGCAGAGGATCACAGGGTAAGGCTGTCTCAAAGCAGACTATCTCCAAATGGATAGGACACTGTATTCGTTACTGCTACACACAGCATGGAAAATCAGTCCCTAATAACATTAGGCCACATTCTACCAGAGCAACAGCCACTTCAACAGTCTTTCTCAGAGGAGTACCAACCAAGGAAATTTTGGAGGCTGCAACTTGGAGTTCAGTGCACACCTTTACCAAGCATTACCACTTGCCTCTTTACTCTAAATCCAGAGCAGGATTTGCCACTGCAGTTCTGCAGGGCCTCATAGCCACTCCTAACTCTTTATAAACCAGCCACCCAACCTTAGCTTTGGGATTCTACCCAAGTGTAATGACTGCAGCAGTGTAACACGAACATAGTACAGTTTGTACCTACCATAAATGTAGATGTTAGAGTGTTCACACTGCTGCAGTCCAGGTTACCCTCCCTCCATCCCCGCTGTCCTAGCTGGACTTATCTATACCTTTCTTTCCTATACAACCTTTGTGGTGTATTTGCTTGTAACTGAAGGTATTGTGTTTTATTTTTTATATGTTTTATTAGCAATATGTATTGCCTACCTACTTGGGCACCTGACATCTGGGGCAAGAAAAACTGAAGAAAATGGCGTTGGATGCATCTTTTATACCCCTGGCGCACTGACATCAGGGAAGAAGTGACTGCAACCGACGCCGGACTGAGACTTTGGATCTCTGGCCGACTGCGGGACCGCCTGATGGCAGGATCACCCAAGTGTAATGACTGCAGCAGTTTGAACACTCTAACATCTACATTTATGGTAGGTACAAAACTGTACTTTATCTCACCTAACCATCCATCTGGTTACAATAACAGTCAGAAGTTAAAAAGGCAGAAATTTTGTCAAATATCCAGTTAAATAATGCCAACATTTCAATGCCATTTCTAAGCAAACCATTTTCAACTGGATTGCACACTGCATCCATTTCTGCTACAAGCAGCATGGAAAACCAACCCCTCAGGGGATCATATCACATTCCACTAGGGCTACATCTATCTCTACAGCATTTCTCAGGGGAGTCCCAACCAGGGATATACTGGAAGCTGCTACCTGGCGTTCTGTACACACCTTCACCAAGCATTACCACCTGCCTATCTTTTCCATATCCAGGGCAGGATTTGCTACATCAGTCTTGCAAGGTCTACTAGCCAGGCCAAACATTTCTTGACTGCCTCCACCCTTCCTCACCTTTGGGAATCATTATTGATGTCATTATTGATGTCATTATTGATGTCATTATTGATGTCATTATTGATGTCATTATTGATGTCATTATTGATATCATTATTGTCAATTATTTAGTGATTTCAATCCTCATTGATTTGCCAGAAAACCACAAAAATTAATGACCAACAGACCAAAAATAAGAGGCAGCGATCTGGACATTTTTGCAAAAATCTGGATAATTGAGAAGTATGCATGGCTCCTCTCTTCACCTCTGTGCAACTTTTCTATACAGATAACAAAAGAAATGTAAAACGTCCAAGCTACAAAATAGCTTTCATACCAGCTTCTTACCATCTAGTCACAAATGGGTTAGCTGAAGCATTTGTTCAAACTTAATATGCAGAGAAATGCATTTTACGTTGGAATAAGAGAAGTACGGGTATAGCTATTCTACCTGGATGTTACAGCCAACACCCTACATCTGTACCTCTCAACCAAGTGCTAGAATTCTGGAACAAGCCAAAAGTAATGAGGAGCAATGACCCATATGTCGGGGACAGAGTTTATATAGTGCTCTTATAAAGCTAGAGAATTGCTAGAATAACAGGGTTTGCATTGACATGCATTTTTCTGAAGGATGTGAAGTCTGAAACTCAAACATTTATCATTACTTAGTGATTTGAATCCTCAGCAATTTGCCAGAAAACTATACATTTTATTAGTAATAGACCAAAAATATGAGGTAAAAATCTGGACCTTCTGCAAAATTCTGGACAATTGCGAGGTGTACCTTCATCTGCCGTTTCTATTTGCCCAGTCTTCCAGTAATCCCATGAGTTTTAAAATACTAATTTGCTTGGTCAAGCACAGCTCAGTTTGAAAGTCCATTCCACTGGGCGACCACCTTCTCAGAGGAAAAATCTTTCATATCTAAACGGAAGTATGACTATTTAATCTAGAACTCCTGACATCTCTGCCTCCCCTCTCCCTGTCTTGGCTAGTAAGTTAAATTTTTTCCAACTTTTTCCTACAAAAGGGCCTCACTGAGACAGATGCCTGGTGTCAAAGCCATGGCCTCAAGCTCAATGGCAAAAAGTGCATCGTCATCCCCTTGATAAAAACTCTGTACCCATGAACTACAACATAGGCAGTAGTATACTTTAACACCAAAAGTGTTATAAGAGACTTTTGGGACACAGGTGGACAGTAGTCTCTTCTTTGATAATCACATCACCACAGTAGTCAGGAAATCCTTCTATTCTATATCCATCACAAAAGGTTTATCATCCAGAAAAAGAGGTCACTGTTCCCCTCTACTCATCACTCATTAGACCCATTAATAGAGTACCTCACAAGACCTCTACAACGACCGGAAAGGCCGCAGAAATACCTGAGGATTACCGGCCTCAAACAGATGCCCTACGCAGACAGTCTAAAAAAAAAAAAAAAAAAAAAAACTCCAGCTTTACTCCGTCGCATATCGCCTACTCAGAGGTGATCTCTGCCTAACATGCAAAGCTATGTCAAACCCAGAACTGTTGGACATGCTCCACTTGAAGTCCCAATCCCTCTGAGCCACATGCTCTAAGGACCAAAAACTTGTCACCACAATAAACAGAACATGCCTGAGGGATAGATTCCTGTCCCAGAGGCTTCCCATACTCTGGAATACACTACCTATCTATATCAAACAAAGCTCCTCATTAGTACTCCAAGAAAAATCTTGATTGAATGGGAAATAGGAAATTCACCCCGGGGATCACTTTTGTGGCTCTGCTAGACAGTGGCACAGGAGAATAATTTTCTTGAGTGGCAAAAGCCAGGGTACCTTTTTGGCTGGACTTGTATAGGCCCTAGGGCCGATAGCCTAGTACCTACCTATGAACGTATGAATTCAGTTCCAGTGCAGTTCCTTTGTGATTTTTGTGAAATCAAATCCTACCTCCTTTCCATTCTATCCTTCTGAAAGGACAGACACTGTATGTTTATAATCCTCTCAACAACTAACTTTGCCCTATTTTACCATCCTAGTGTTCATCTGCATGTTTGTTTTGCTATCTATAGCTTTCTTACCTTTTTGCAGTAGCATAGGTATAGCATCAGAGGATGTCTGATCCTCATGTCACACACAAACACCACACCAGGGGATCTGGAGGTAACCAAAGGCAAGTGGTCGATAACTAGCCCATGGCTGAGAGTACTGTAGGGTCAGAAGCTGTAGGCCTCATATTTTTATTTTTATGGGGTTTTTTTAGGTACACAAAGGGTAGAGGTTTGTTTGGGGGGGAGGTGCTGAGTCCCTCAAAACTTGGGACAAAAAACTAGCCAGATCAGTATCGAACACTGGTTGCAGGGTCAACCCAATACAAACTGGACAAATCCCACTATTTTCCCTCTAATCTGAAGTCTATTTCTACAAGGATAGTATGTTGGACAAGTGAGAGTGACTGAGTGCTACACTGTAACTGCAGTCATTGTTCAAATGTGATAATGATCTGCATTTCATTACTGCAAGGTTTTGCATGTTCAGACAAAGGTGGTAATTGCTGCACAAAACCAGTTGATTAGGCATTCATTATATTCCTGGTGCAGGTGTTATGTAACATGGAGTCATTGCCATCTGTTAGAAGACCAGAGTAATTCACTAAAAGCCCCTCCTCCCACCTAAATTCCACACATGACTGACAGAGCCAGGCATATTGCCCAACATATATGGTAGCTCCATGCTGGTACAAGTCTGGAATTAATCGCATTGATCTCACTAAGACAACCACACAATAGAATCAGTAACAGAAATAAATTCAGAAATGTCTAAATTATCTGCTTGGTGGGTGTAACAATTAATCCAACAGGGGGTCATTCATTTTATCCCAACTAACCATCCCTCTCATTAGAGTAAGACACAGAAGCTAAATAAGCAGAAGTATTGTCTAAAATATCTGGTTGAGCACTGCCAAAAAAATCAACCCCCATCAACAATTTTGCCCAGCAGTCACTTCAGCAGTCTGACCAAGTATGCACAGGCACTTCCCTGATACACAAATTAATTATTCACAAATGAATTATTCACCCAAGCAACATCATTATGTGCAGGCGTACACATGCACCAAATGAAACGTTCACCCAAGTCAGGTCTTCAGTAAAATGTCAAAGTATGCACAAGCACCAGAGGAAATATTTCCCCAAATGACCCTTCAGTATCAGTTCCTGGTATGTATTGCACCAAGTGACCCCTACAATAAAATGCTGAAGTAGGTACAAGCACCAACATGAAGCATTTCCCTGAATGACCTTTTCTGTATCAGCTCCTAGTATGTGCAATCACCAAACAGTGGGGTTCGGAGGGTAGGTAGTTGAAGTAGAATGAAAAAAAAAATGGACAACACAGACGGAACATTAGGGTTAGTACATAACTTCTTTATATGATGTCCGAGTATGTACACGCACCAGTGATCCCTTCCACAGTCTGCCCTACTATGCACAAGCTCCAGAATGCAACATTTCCATTGGCAACCCCTTCAGCAGCCCTTCCAAGTATGCACAAGAAACAAAATGAAACATTCCCCCCAATGGCCCCTTCATTAGTATATCAGAGTATACACAAGCTCTAAAATTAAACATTTGCCACATGACCCCCTGTAGTACTATGTCCAAGTATGCACAAGAGCTGAAATTAAATATTTGCCACGAGACCTCTTCAGTAGTATGTCCAAGTATGCACAAGAACCAAAAGGAAACATTCCCGGCAATGACCCCCCAACCTAATAAAAAATTCATGACAGACAAAAAACTTATACCAACCTGCAAGCTACCAATAAAAATAACCCAACACACTGCCACTATACTCACTACTTTCTTTTTGACAGTACAGCCAGTCTAAATTACACAGTCTCAAGTTAGTATGCCCTAAATATTACTCCCAAATTACCCCTCTCTAAACAACACACTCTTATACTCCTCTTATTCATGTGTCCACTGTAGACTCTTCACAAGTATTCAAAAATGTTTTACAGGCGGCCTCTATAATTTACATAATAAAAAGCTATTATTAAGAGGGCATTCTCCCTTCTGTAACCTAAAGACATAGTTGGTAAAGCTCCTACTTTATTTTAAATAACTCCTCTGAGACTTGTCCATAAATGATTTTGTAATACTTTGGAGCTTCAATCTCCAGTTCCCACTGAAAATGAGCACCTATCCAGTTAGACTTTCCCCCGTGATCTTATGTTCAAATGTGTAATTTCCTAGTTTCGCGTTTAACTGTAGTCACTAATATAAACCCTGTTATTCACGCAACTTTCAAGAGCGATGTTTAATTAAAATCTGTTAACTGCAGAGCACATTGGACAGCAAGGCTGTGTCACACAAATTTGATAAACTTTGGGACAGGGTACACAGTTAATTCGGGCACGTTATTTTACAGAAGTGGAAATGCTGCCACGTGTGAGATGGCAATTTGTTTTTGTGATTTTGAATGCTATAAAATAGTACTGTTTAGGGATTATGTCGGAGGCTGGGGTTTTCAGCAAAGAGGCAGCAGAGGAGATTTGTAAATGGCAGCTGAAACATGCTGACTCGGTAAAAAAAAAAAAAAAAAAAAAGAAGTTCAAGAACTTATACTGCTTGACGTGGTATTGGGTGTCAGACAGCTAAAACTAAAAGCTGTTCATAATTGTCCATAAATGTTTTTGTAATACTTTGGAGCTTCTACAAGCCTTTAAACTCGCATCAGTAAGTCTCCTTTATCTGCTATTGAAGGTTAGAGAATTGCTTAATTAAAGGAAAAAATAAACGTGCGTGTAAATACAAATGGTTGCAAGAGAAGAAGGCATATTGGATGGAGCAAAGGCAAATCTGACGCACATGTTTCATTTGCTATTGTGCATACCCAGATCGCAAAGCAAAATGTATTGGTGGATAGACTAGCACGCATATCTTTCAACTCTCCATGATTCTGACTCAAATGTTAGCAATGCCCCTATTAATCTCACTGGTGCCTTTTGGAGGAAAGTGGTTAATTAAACTTAATGACAGTATTAAGGGTTAGACTTTTTACTTGAAGAAATGTAAATTCGTTCACATTCTGTTAATGTCGCCGATTTACATAACTAATATTTTGAGTGTCCCTGAATTTTTCTCGATGTCCATGATTGATTGAGATAAGATGTGTGTACAAATCCCACCCAAAGCAGCTGACAACCCACAGTTCACAGTTGTATACACACACTTGCACACCAAAGATATAACGATGGAAAATTACATTTACTTATTCATATAAAATAATTTGATACAAGTTGCACATAAATCTACGTTGACATCACTTTACTAGCATTTTACGTGCCATTTACAACCACACAAACCTATCTAATGCAGCTACATGTGTACCTGATTGCATCTACCAATACACACCCTCAATTATTATTTGCAGTCACACAAATATGTAACTAAGTCTGTGCGCAACTGTACCTAGACTTGTGCACGCCTCATATTAATGAGTTTCGTGAAATATACCTACTAAAAAATTGCAATGGTCAACAAATTAAAATTCCATATCTAAACTATTCCGGGGGGTTAACAATAACCAGCGGCATCAGATCACACGGATGGCAAATATTCTGTAGATCGGGCCTTCCATAGCTAAGGTCCAGGAAACTAGAAGAACCCACACTACCAAGTAATTCTCTTATTTTCTTCAGTTTTGACATTCTAAGCACATAATTCATGAAGGAGTATGTGTCAGGTGCACAGCATCACATGGGTTTTGAGCAACACCATCTGCATAGTGTGTGTAGTCAATACTGAGAGTGAGACTTATTTTATGCAAGTTTTATTTATGTAAAAATTGATAAGATTGAAGTGCTTTACAGTGGGTAGTGATGTGTACACTTAATTTCTGCTACAGTCTCAAAGATTAATTGATCTGCAGAAAGAGCAACCAAGTAAAAATAAAAAAAATAAATAAAGCGGAACATAAGGAAGGGGCGTGTGTAGAACATGCTGCATCTATAAGACTCATGTGACAGACTGATGCGGACCTACAAACCAGTTTCACAGCAGAAATGGTCACGGAGCAGGAGTCTGAAAACCGAAAGGTATAATGTAATCCAAAAGCACCAAGAGATCTGGCCAAATGTGCAGAAAGTGATGTAATAAATACTCTGCAATAAAAGCCAAGAGTGCCAGTGCAGCACATGAAGCAGATTAAAATATTTGTTAGACTGAGGGCAAGCCTATAAATGAGACCTCCCCAGCCCAAACACCCACACACACTAACTCACATTAGACTAAGGACAAGACTGAAAATGAGCCCTCCCCATCCCGAGCAGCACTACATAATCAGAGCCAAGTTGCAACATATTTTACTCTGGTTGTTACGAAAAGCTGAACCGGGAAACTGCTTGTAAGCTGAACTTGGGAACTCCTTGTAAGCTTAACTGGGAAACTTCTTGTAAGATGAACCAGGAAACCTTGTAGCTCTGACTATCTTTGCAATCCGTGAGTCCCCAAATAAGAGGGCTCCAGTAGCAGGTAAAATCTCCAAATCTTTGCAGAAAGAAAGGAAATACCTGCTGCTGGACCCTCTATTTATTTGGGGAAAACAAAAGAAAATAATGTTGGGGTGGAGGTGTGACTCAAGTGGTGGCTTGGACTGCAAGAATCCGATTGGCTGCTACCACTTGCTTTATCAACTAATTTGGAAGAGGATTTTAGAGATTGTTTAATGTAAACTTAATGTAAAATCACACTGAATCGTAACTGCATAACCTGAATTACAACGTCCGTTACGATTTCAGCGTGTTTTGCATTAAGCTCAGCTACAGAGCTGCAATAGTTACACTTGTGGACGGCACTCAGGGGTAACAGCTTGCAATTAGTATTTTCTCATGGCGTGCTCGGTGTTGAGCACAGAGACGCCATGAGAAGTTACTCGGGGTTAATGAGTTAAAATACCTTATGAAGTGCTTCTTGTATGAGCTTCATGTGTATCTTAAGTACAGTATCGGACTACTTCCTGAATGCTGGTGCTGCACTAATCTGCTGATTGCACCCAGGGTAGTGACCCCTTTGCCATTCCAGACCATACATCCCCTTATTGCCTGCCCCTGAGACACTGTTCTGTCCTTACTATGCCATAACTCAGCATTCACTGGTCTAGAAGTATAGTCTTAGGCTTGGATTTCTTCTGTTTTTCTTTTTACTGCTTTTTCTATTGGTAGCGAAAGAAGTGAAGGTTCTTAGAATGCGATCAGTGACTAAGAAGCAGGACAAAAGGCAGGGGCAAACAAGTGGCATGCCGGTTTACCATTGAAATGTCGAACGGCACTACATCGACTGTACTATAGTCGAACACGGAAGTTCAAAAATAGTAATGTCGACGACAAAAAAACAATCTAGGACTGTGTTTTAAAATGGGTCAAGGTAGGGGAGATGTTTGTAGTTCTGAATAACATCTCCCCTACCTCGACCCATGTTAAAACACAGTTCTAGATTGTTTTTTTGTCGTCGACATTACTATTTTCGAACTTCCGTGTTCGACTATAGTACAGTCGATGTAGTGCCGTTCGACATTTCAATAGTAAACCGGCATGCCATATGTGTGGTATTTTCAGTGTGGCAGGGGGTGGGGTATGCAGTAGAATTGATTAAACTTAAAGGAGAATTTGAGTACTAGAGTGTGTTATAGAATAGGAGGGTGATGGGAGAGGAGGTAGCAGGAGCCAGCAGCCAGGATAGAATGGAAATGGGAGTAAAAGCAGAAGATATTGGATGACAAGAGCCAGAGGGTCAGGAGTTCAGGCAAGTGATGTGGAGGAGTGATGTGCAGGGGGGGGGGGGGTGAGGGACACAGCCATGAAAGAGGACAAGTAGGGAGGCAAGGTGCAAGGGGCAGGTGAAAGTGATCAGTAACAAGATGATTTTGGAGGTTGCCATACATGAACTACTATCACATGGAGAGAAGTGGGCAAGAGTTAGGCTTTCAGAAATGATTGTAGCAGTGGGAGTTTGAGGTGCATAAGCAGCATGTGGAAGACTGTTCATGCAGCAGAAGGCTGGGGTGGAAGAACTGGAGGGGAAAACTGCTGACAGTGTTGTAAAGATGAACGATAAAGCAGTCTGGAGAGACCAAAGGGTTTTAGGGTTGTAAGATTGTTGCAAAAAGATCTTATTTGGGACAAAGACGTTTGGTACCAGATTTGTAAGACTGGTCTCTAGTATGCCATACTAAATCTAAATGATTACGAAGTCAGAGAGCGCATGTGTTGCATACAAGTGTAAGGTGACAGGAGCAGACTTTGAATTTGAGCACCATAGTAGAGAAGGGTTGAGTCTTGACAAACTGAGGTGTTCAGCCATCTGATGCGGGACTTTTTATGAAAAAGGATAGAATTCTGGATATTGTGTTAACTAGTGGTAGGTGGCCAGGCATATCCATTTCAAGGTGCTGTTACCCAGCATGATTGTACCACTTTGGTTTGTACTGGAGGAATGTAAGGACACAAGAAAGGTGATGAGGATATAAGGGAGAGTGGATAATGTGTAGAAGGGTTGGAGAAAAGCTAAGTGATTGTGGAACCTGTCAGGCTGTGATAGTGTTAGGGTTGAGGGGACTGTGCACAGGTTTATGTAATATGCACAAACAAAATTCTAGAATGTAGTGTAGAAAGCTGAGGCTTGCAGTTGGGGTAAAAGGGCATGTAAGGAACGGAAGGGGGGTGGAAGAGCCCCATTGCAAGGAGGTACCATAATAAGAGATGAGGGTAACTAATGCACAAGCTAAAAAGTTTGGAAAAAGCTAGAGGAACAATGGTGAATGCATCCCAAAAATCACTGCAGTGCAATTTATAATACTTTGAAATTAGTCACAGGTGGGTGACTATCCTCTTGGCTTCCAGCAATATTGGACATCCCTTGAGCAAAGCTGAAGTTCCCACCCACATTGAAGATGACATTGTGATTATCATTCGTAAAGAGAGAGCATCTTGACCAATCCATTTGTTTTATTTATTCATTCAGTTTACTTACCCCAAAAAACTAGTCCATTGTGACTTCAGAGGAATAGTGTCTAGTTGTTTTTAAGTGGAAGTTTTGTAGAATAGTTAGCTGTTCAGATAGTCTGGTTTTCCAAGGCTCATGGCATCCCAGGAAAAGTCCTGCAGTTGTGTCTACTGGAGTATGTTTGCCCTTTCGGATCATCATTTGACATTTTTCTTTTGGGAGAACCATCCATTTTGCTTGTGCATACACTGTCATTCAATGTCAGCCCAAGGTCTTTGCTTCTTCCTGGAATACACAATTCATGTATTGGGCCACAAGATGCTTCCTTTTCCCTAGCCAGTTACCTGTGCACTAATGGGCACAAGATAAAAATTTGTTCTGTAAGAAAAATATAGGCCAAGAGGCTTAAAGGGACAATCCCAGTGTTTAAAATTCGGGTCCACACTACTGCTGACCAAAGTAACGCCCAGTTTACTACGTCACTAATGTTTCCTCCCACAGTGTTATTTTTTTGTTTTGAATATCCTGTAACTCTTAAATTCCAATCCCGTTTTGGCTCCCAGTATCAACTACCTTTTGTTTTTATGTTCCTATCACTTTTCAATGGTGCTTACACTCCCAACTTTTCTGCATGTTTGCTCACGTTGTCTGTGCGCGGAGAATAACTGTACAGGTGTTCAGTCTGTGTCGTCCCTTTAGTGTCTTGAGTTTTCTTACTATTTTTTTTTTAATTTGTTCATGCTGATATGCTTTCTTTATGAACGGCAGTGACCGATCGTTTTAGCCAACCATTTGTTGTAACAAGCAGTTGTTAAGCACTTAACAAGTGCATGCAGTTTCACTTAAAAGTGCTTAACAAATGATGGATATATAAACATTTTCTGATAATAAGGCTCTTCTTTGTGCCTCCTTTTATTTTGAAGCCACAAGCCAGTATGTAATGACATGCGTCATTTCAGTTTCCATACCCGGTACTTTTCCGTTATCGGGGCAGCAATTCTAAGGCGCACTGAATATTGTAACCAAATGACTGCAGATGTCATTTGTGGACATCTGCTTCTTTCCTAACAAAGTGACAGTGGTGTATGCTTGCAAGTATCAAAGCTTTGTAGCCAGGGATGTCAGAAACTTCTGTTTTGCTCATCGTCCTCATGGCGACATTACCGCGTGGTAATGACTGTAAACTAAAAGTTGTTGCCCATCATTTTTTGTAAACAGCACTTTCCTCTTCAGCAAATATGTGACATTAAGTTGTGGGCACTGACTGAAAATGAGTCTTGCTTATTCTTTGATTTGTTTTATTGATGAAGGATGGATCAGAAGCTGTAAAAAACGATGAATACATTTACATTAAAATGCAGCTAGAGAGTACATTTTTAGCAAACGTACATTCCTTAGGCATATTGTTTGAGTTTTTGGGAGTGTCGTGTGTACTTACATCACCTATACTGTATATAAACTGCCAACACTGGAGAAACAGGCTCTATAGCAGATATTTGCTTTTCATTTAAGAGGAGCCTCCAAGAGAGGTGAAAGCAGCTTTAAAACGGTTATTACTAAATGTGATCGTTTAGCGAGCGTTGTGTGGCAGAGTTCCTGATAGAAAGATAATTTTGAAGCAATTTCTGAACTATACTAGACCGTACCTCTCATTTTTGCATCATATTCTTTGTTTATCCTCATAACATGTGTGCTTTTCTGGAAAGTCACAGATGATTGACGTTACTACACAATTTTCAGAAAAGAATACTAACACAAAACCTATTATGAGGCTGTTATGAGCAACTTTATAAGTTTGGAAAGGGTAATATTTAAATCCCCTACTTTGGGTCTTTGTCCTCCCATTATTTTTAGATTTGCTGCACTCAGAGGTTAAGTATGCTCTATTTTATGCTCATACCTGTTGAGTGTGCCTAATTGTGAGAAATATTTTTAATTTCGACAGTTCCACACTCTTCCCACCCACACTGAAAGGGCTTGTCACACATTTGGTGCTATGAATGTAACTGTCTGTGGTAAGTAAATCTGAGTCATATACAGCAAAAATATTTTTATAAGCATCACCTTCAAATTGAAGCTGTAAGTGTTCCACATTTTGTAGAGGGAATGTAAGACAGTTGTGTTTATGTAAGAGTTAAATCTGAGAACTGTTGCCCCAATAACGGAAAAGTACTTCATACCCTACGGAAAATGCAACTTAACAGGAGTGTTATTTCAACATCTTTCTAAAATTGGTCCCTATTTTTGGCCCTTTTGTAACCCCCATTATTCTAGGCTTAGTGCAGATTTTTTGCTCCAAGAAGCTGAGGGGTATAGCACTGAGGTTCCTCCTGCTTTTTGATTGATCCTTATAGTAAAACTTTACTTTTTAGAATGATCGTTCATTGTGGTTCATTTCTATAGTAACCACAATCCATGATCATTGTAAAAAGCAAAAGTTTTACTGTCTGGAGCAGTTGGTAAGCCCTTGCATGCAAGACGTCTGTACATATACTTTTTTTTAATTCGTTCTTGAGTGGGTACAGCAAGGGGTTCCTGTTAAGTGGTTACCAACTGCTCTTTATATTAAAACTGTTTTTTTATGATCGCTCATTGTGGTTTCTTTCTTTAGTGACGACAATGAACGATCATTCTAAAAAGCAATGTTTTAAGCACTTTGTAGCCACTTATAAGCTTAGTCTTTTGCACCGCCCCTTATTTTAGGTTGTGTCTTATCATTTCAAGTCTGCTTCAGAAGCCTTTTCCAAAGGAATTTGCTTGTCGAAGTGCAATCCTTCATGTTAGCATTTTATTTAAAAAGAAATGTTAAGCATGGGTCATAAAAATAAACATTACCTCAGTCTATCACTTTAACATAATATTTGTACTTCTGCAATGTTCTGTTATTTTTCATAAAAACTCTTGATTCTCCACGATTAGTTAATCTATATAGTATGCACTGTTTCACGTGTAACAGTCGTGCTCATCTTCCAGTAGAAGTCACTGTACAACCTTATAATGTTCAAGGCCAAGAAAGGAGCAAAAAGTAAATATACTATAAGGAGCACAGTGTGTAACAATAAACAATACAGGTGAAAAGACATTTTATTCAGTCATTTGGTTACATCCATCAGTAGCTAGTAAAGTAAACATACATTGATTGAGTAGAGTGTAGAAAGGAGTCATCGAAAGATTTCATAGAAGGTAAAAGTATGATATGATCTAATTAAGTGACGCTACCCAGGGTCAGAACAATTATATAACCAAGAACTATGTAAATGGGACCAGAGGAGTTTTTATTTAATTTTTTTTTTTTTTATTTTCAGTGGTCCTGATATCTGTGGGGATGGTATTCCATGCTTTTGCAACAGAAATGGAAAACAGTCCCCAGAGCTATTGTTGCTTTTGCCTGTCAGCCAGTCCTTTATTGGTGGATCTTAGTAGGCATTTGGTAGAATAGATATTAAGTAGGCCTTGAAGAGCAGGAACTGTATAGGGATAATATAGAATTTGGTGGGCTGTTGTAACCTGGTTATATGTGAGCAGGTTGGGTGATCCTAGCTAGGACAATTGCTTGATTGCTATGCAGTGATGTGTCCTGAAGGGTGAGTCATTAGTAAACTTAGCTATTTTATTGTACCAGGTGTTCAGTTTCAGTCTGCTTTCTTTAGGTGGATGAGTATGGGGGAAGCATAGAGGAGTGTGGATAGTAGGGAGTTTTTTACGATGGTGGCTTTACTGTCATTGGTGAGGTATTTTTTGCATCTATATAGGTTCTGAGTTTTTATAGACTTTCTTTATTGTCTGTGCAATGTGCATATTGAATTTTGTGTTGTGATCTATGATAACCCCTAGAAGTTTGGTGTGTTGGACAGGTGTGATAGGGATGTTATGGGTCATAAAGCTCTAGTGAGATTGAATATCATTGTGTGTGTTTTATTGGGGTTAAATATTAGTTGAGAGCTGGTTAACCAGGTTTCAACAGTGGTAAAGGACTGGCGTCAGTTCCTGGAGTTGAGGGAGTGATGAAGTGGAGCAGATTAGAGTGGAATCATCAGCGTACTGCACTAGAGTGGTGTGCCAGGTAGCTTGGTGAAGGTGGTTGGTCAATATGTTGAAAAGAGGAAGGTGTAAGATTGGAACCTTGGAGGACCCCCAGGGTAACAGGTAGGAAGGAAGGGAAGGAGTTTTGCCATTTTACTGCTTGTTGGTGGTTTGTTAGATAGTCTTGAAACCATGCTAGTGTGGAGTGACTGAGATTAAGATTGGAGAGAGGAGAAAGGAGTTTGGGATGTGAGACAGTATCAAAGGCCTTGGAGAGATCTAGGAATACAGTGGATACTAAGTTACCATTGTTTTGATGTTGGTTTACTGCGCTGGTAAAGTTAGTAAGGGCTATGGTATTACTGTGATTGGGATGGAATCCATGCTGGGTGTTGGTTAGCAGTTTATTAGTGGGGAGACGGTGCATTATTTCAGAATGTATACATTTTTTGAGAATTTTAGCTAAGTGGGACAGAATGGCAATTGGACGGTAGTTAGACAATTACACAGAGTTTCTTCCCTTGTGGAGTGATATTATATGTGAATTTTTCCACAGTGAAATAATGTGTTGCTCTGATAAAGAGTGATTAATGAGCATGGAGACTGGATAAGCGATGGCTTTGGCTTTATATATTCTGCAAGTAATTTGTCAGCGGACAGGGTTGTGGGTTTAAGCCTATTTAGGTATTTATATATTGTACTAGTTGGAACAGGCTGTAAGAAGAAGTTTTGGTGTGCTGGTGTGGAAAATAGGTTTTGATGTGAAATGGGAGAACTATTATTGGTGACAGCTAGAATGGATTTGGTGAAGTGTTCATTGACGTGGGTGGCTATATTATTGGTGGTGGCGTCTGTGTTAGGGGGTAGAATACTGGTCTTTCCTGGTTGTAGGATTTTATTAATGGTGGCTCAGAATTTCTATAGGTTATTTTTGTGTCTGATATGAATGCCTATATGGTTTCTTTTGTTAGTACAAATTTGTTTTTTGACTTTGTTCCTTATGTCTTTTATTTTGATGCCATGAATCCCATGCTTTATCTCTGTGTTTTAGTAGTAGACTGGTATCTCTGTTCAGCCAGGGGGCATATTTGGATTTAGTTCTGACAGTTCTGATAGGGGCAAGATGATTTAGAATGTTCAGGAAATTGTTATTGTTTTAGTCTATGGCACTTTCCAGGGGGAGAGATGAGTGGTCTCCAGCTGCATTGATTAAGTGCAGATATGAAGTCATGGTTTTTGAAATTGTTTGTGTACCGGATTTGTTGGAGGGTGGAGTATTTTAGTGGATTCACTTGGTGTCTAATTTATAAAGGTGGGAAGGTGGTCTGTTAGGGTGTCTGTGAGGTAGGATTGAGATGGTCTGTTAGTAAGTATCCAGTCTAGGATGGACTCCTTTTTTTCATGCTTTATCTACCCATGTTGTGGTTTTGATTAGTTCATAGGTTGGTACTAGGGTATCGGCCCTAGGGCCCATGCAAGCCTAGCCATAAGAATTCCCTGGATATTTCTTCCCACAATATTTACTTCTTTCACTACTAGTTGAGTGAAGTTGTGTAGTTTAATGTGTTTAGTGGAGTGGAGCGCATTACAGGAGGACCAGTCGATATTAACGTCACCTAGTATCATTGTTTCTTGGTGACATTTATGGGAAATATAAAATGAAGAGTGGCATCAGCATTAAAACAATCTTAACCTACAGATATATTTGTATTTTGGCATGAATCTTTCTGTAATATTTATAGGTGTTTACTAGGCTAATGACTACAAGGGTCTTTCATTTGATACACTTTCATCTTAAACATTGGACAGGATTTAAAGACATCCCAGATACAAGTGTTATGGCTGTGGCACAAAGGGCCGTTTATACAAGGTTCACCCTTTTGAAGAATTTAAACCTAGAGAAGTTAGTTACAGAGGGGGTATGCTGATTATGACAGTAAATTAATTGGTGAATGAGAAACTAAGGGTGGAACAGGTACCGGTGACATATGTGAAGGCCAGATTGAGGATATTTTGGTCTCTAACAGGCTCACTAAGTATTTCAACCAGGGAATTCCTGTTTATCAAATCCAAGATTCTCTTGGCTTACCCTAAATTACAGGTTGAGGTCCCCCAGTCTACGGCAAAATGAAGTCACTTTGTATTATAGATTTGTTGATTACTGGAGTTTATTATAAAATGTCTCAAAATCTGACATTATCATCTCTGGACATGGTATGGGCTCTGTAAAATGCTGGAAGCTTGCTTTGCCTGCTGTAAACTGAAGTTTTAGGAGCTCAGTTAGTAGAATCTCTAGGTTTCTGTCTAGATGAGATGTCCCCAACTGATAAGGAGACACTACTGCAGTTTCCATCTGGCCTGAAAGCATGGTAGTTGCAAAACCCCAATATGCAGGGACTGCTTTAGAACTTTATTTATATGGACATTTTCCAGATGCCATAGCACTTCAAGATCAAGCAACTTGTTAGTGAGACTCCTGACATTGAAAAGAGCTAACTCAATGCAGTCCAGTTTAGAATTAGATGAATTTGCTGAGTTGCAATGTGCATTAGATGTATTCTAACAAAAAAAAAAAAGAACTGTCGGGGGGGCAGCGGGGCAGCAAAGGCTTTTGCCAATAGTCAGAAACCTGTGAATGCGAGATGCAGGCTATCCCTTGCAAAAGAATTAGCACTTCTAATCATCTTGTCTGTTATAAACTTGGGATTATTTTGTGTTTTGTAATTACACCATTAACTGAAGAAGAAAAAAATAAATAAAACATACCAGTTCACTGACATGGTCAATATCTACAATGTATTTATCTTTTTTAAAAGGGTCACTTTGGTTCATTGTTAATTGTTTTAACCAGTTTGTGGGTGTTCCATCTGAATTTTGAGTTACTGTGTGCAAGTGTCTTATGATATGTGTCTGTCAGTACGATGTGTGTGTGTACGATGTGTGTGTGTCTGTCTGTGTACTTTTACCTTCATGACTTATGGTTTCAAGAAATATAGCAATGTTTAGTAGCAAAGCCTTAAAGATGGAGTAAAGTTGGTGATGTTGTTCAATACTTTGAGAGACCAAGTTGTGAATTTTCCCCTCAGAGACCCTGTACCTGTATGGTAAATGACAAAGTTGAGACTGCTAATTTTAATGATGTGTAAATAGTTGCATTTCTATTTTATGGGAACCTGTTTGCAGAAATTTAAAGATCAGCTCTTAGGCACATTCTTTACCATTTAATGAGACTATTTTCCTAGCACTGACTCTCTCTGAAGAGACAAAACTGGGTGTGAAGATATTTTATCTTTGTGAGTTAAACCTCAGTCGGCTGATTTTCATTTCATTGAAATAGAAGCTTAAAATTGGGCTGTTTACAGTGTTTTCATTATTTCACTGCATGTATTTATTTATTTGAGTTCATTAGCGGGTTAATGCAATTATCACAAACTACTGAGATTAAGCATTGCATAAATTCATCTAGTATGGAAATTAAGGTTATTTATGTTTTTTGGGGGGGGTGTTGGTTATGATTTTTTCAAAGCTGATTGTCAGTTTCTAGAAAAATCACTTTAGTTTAAAACTGGTCACAGTGGAAGGTTGGAAGTGAGGCTGGAAGTGAGAAGTACATTATTATTATGATTGTTATTATTATTACTTTTTTGTGATTGGTGACAGTTGACTTATAAATTAGACAACAGGTTTTACATATGGGGGCACATGAGTGTTGCTTTGGTTATGGCAAGTGAAAGAGGTGGCTACATTGCGTTGCTAGATAGTAGGTAAACATTGTGAAGGTCATTTAGAGATGCAACCAGCTGTAGAAGGTGGATGTCATATAAGTTGCTTATGCCACACAACTGAGCAGTACAGCTAAGAGTACATGTTTATATTTAGGACTAATTTAAACTGTGATAAATTACTCATGTCATCTTTTGCACTTAATGTAACTGCTGAACAAGCAGATATATTAATATATATTTATTGTTCATTTGTTGAAATATTTTGTGCTTTAACTGACATAGCACTCTGAGTTTCATTTCTTACAGTTGGCCAATATTACTGCACTTTTGTGTGAACAGTTATTTCATTGTGTACCTGTTTATTTTTTCACATTTCTATTCCATTTTTCTTTTGCACGTTTTGTTGACTTTTTAGAGATGGATATTTTGTTTCAGCACTTGAAATTTGTGTTAGTCTTGCTGCTGATTTGAGAAACAGTAGTTGAGCCTTTGTACATTTGTTTATATGTAAATATCAGTTTCTCCTGCCAGCCTGGTCGACATGGGCATACTGAGACAGTGTATCAACTGCCTCATGTTCACTGACAACCCTCTTCTCCTAGCACATAATTCTTCTTGCGAGAGATGCATCTATATTAGTAAACTGGAATCCATCCTCTCTCGAGCCGCAGTCAGTACCCCAGCAAAGAGGAGATTGCCAGCACAACACACCCACATATACAGAGGTCCTCAATAAAAACTTACCTAAACAACAGAGACCTCCAAAACACACTCACATATATTCCACACACACAGCACCAAACACATTACAGACAGCAGTTAACACTCCAGTCTCTCACAAATACAGGCCATAAGGCATAACAATAAACTCATAAGCCCATAAAGCACAACATTAAACCAAACATACTAGTCATTGGTGACTCAGTTGTGAGACACACAGATGTCCCCCTCACCAGGCTCGACAAGGAGAAGATCACAGTCAGTTGTCTGTCAGGTGCCAGAATCTGCCACATCATGCACGCAGAAGTCTTTCCACAACAGGTACAAGTATGACTCTGTCATTGTCCATGTTGGTGTGAATGACATGAGATGTACCTCCCTGGACTATATGAAGAGAGAAGTTATTGAGCTGTTAGAGTGTGTGTCCCAGGCAGGTATGACCCTAGCCCTAAGCAGCATCCTACCTTCACCAAGAATTATATCATAATACCAACAAAAAATAATTGACTTCAACAATTGGCTTAGTTTTGGTGTCATTCTAAGGAGATTCAGTATCTGTCTGTCTGGGATGACATGGTTGACAGACCCTGTTGCTTTGCCAGAGATGGCCTCCAGTTGTCACCCCTGGGAGTCAGGATTCTGGCCAAGGCTCTTGCCTCCCCATTGTGCCATTTTTAAGCAATGTCCCACAGAAAAATCTTCCAACATAAAAGATCTGTCAAAAAGCAAATTGAAGGAGCCTTAACCTGAAAATAAACTCACTGGAAGCTCTCCTAGCATTGGAAGATGCTGACATCTGTGCAGTCACGGAAACTTGGTTCTAGGCTGCAGACAGCACCCCTGCCTTACCAGGCTATATATCATTCCACACATTCCGACCACAGAATGAGGTCAGGAAGACTAAGGGTGGTGGAGCTTCTATTTTCATTAAAGACGAGCACACCTCCAGACTGGTTTGCCAGCATGATGCACTAAAACTTCTGTGCAAGTGACAATTGGAAAGACATGCATCCAAGTTATAGCCAGCTATAGACCCCCCTCCATAACTCAGGGCACCCACTCCTACCTAGACCTACATGAGTCCATCAATGTACCCCCTAACACCCTGATCCTTGGTGACTTCAACTAACCCATCATAAACTGGGTGAACTATTCCTGCTCTAATGCACTCACCCAACAATTCTTTGATTTCATCAGTTCTAATGCACTAGACCAGAATGTCTCATCCCCACAAGGAGAGATAGCATTCTAGATTTGGTTCTCACCAACATGGGTGACTCCTGCACCGCCCCCATAGTAAGTTCTTCGCTGGTGAGATCAGTGTCATTCGAAGTGTCTATCCCATTCAACCCCCCCAGCCATAACCAGGCTAAAATGTTTCTTAAAAACTGACTACAAATTTCTAAGAGAGGGTATCAGTAGCTTTACCCCCCCCCAGAGGATGCAGACAAATATGCTGAACAGTATGCCAATGCAGTATACAAGCACTTGTACAACTCCATGGACTCAGCCATGACCAACAGAACTAAAACCTGCTCCTCAAAGAAACACAAATCTATGTGGTGGACATCCTCTATCAACAGGCTTTACAACAAAAGAAGAAACTGTTCTCCAAAGTGCTACACTATACGATACATATATATCATACTACTACCACTACAGTGGGTAACAGGGCATATACCTGTTTAGACAAAATGAGTTTCAGTCAAATGAGTTTTCAGTGAAGTGAGCTTTCAGTGAATTGTGCTGAGGGAATTCATTTTCAGTGAAATGAGACTTTGACAAAATGAGTTTCAGTGAAGTGTGCTTTCAGTGAAACAAAGTAGACCTATATATATATATATATATATATATATATATATATATATATATATATATATATATATATATATAGGAGCCATACTTTTCAGTGAACGGCCGTTTCATGGCCGAGCATACTTTCGTGGAAGTGCTTTTCACCAAAAAAGCACTTTTGCAAAAGTGTGGTTAAGTAAGGGTGAAAATAGTGGGGAGATGGTTGGTGTTGAGATCATAGCACAGTGGGGATAAGGGAATATTCCCTTTTCCCCACTGTAGTGTGATCTCAGAGTGTGAATATAAAGGTGGGGAGGTGCAGGGGGGCTTGCCCCCCTGCATAAATGTGAGTTCTGTGTTTTTTTGCTTTTGTTTTTTTGTCATTTTTTTAGATTTTGTTTAACACGCTTTAGCGAAAGTGCTTTTTCGGTGAAAAGCACTTTTGCTAAAGTGTGTTCAGCCGATGTGGTTTCGGTTATTTGAGCTTTCACTCAATAGTACGAGATGTGTGTGTGTGTGTGTGTGTGTGTGTGTGTATATATATATATATATATATATATATATATATATATATATATATATACATACAGGCTTATGGTATATTTACAGGGAAAGCTGGTGAAGACAATTTGATAGACGGAAACAATCAAAGAAGGGATAGGAAAGAGTTATAAGGAATGAGAAGGTACTTGTTCACATTTAGCAATATAATTTATCGTGGTTTGTGTATTGTAGCCTGTTTTGTGGATGTATAGATGGCGTTGGGGAAAACGTTAAAGAGCAGGAGAGCAAGGATCAAGCCTTGTGGTACACTGCTGGTGACTAGGAGGTAACAAGAGAGCATGGAGTGCCATTTTACTGACTAATAACTACTGGATAGGTAGCCTTTGAACCATAGAATGGTGGCCTGACAGAGACCTAGTGAGGACATTTCTAGTAGAAGTTTGTTGTGACAAACAGTGTTAAAGGCTTTAGACAAGTCTAGAAATAAGGAAAATAATAGATTCCCATTACCTCTACCTTTATTGATAGTATCTATATCAGTTAGAAGGGCAGTGCTATTAATATGGGGATGACAGAAGCCATGTTTTGTAGGGGATAGGAGCATACCGTTCAATGTCTTAAAGCAAGAAATCTGGACAAAGCCCCAAAAATACAGACAATTTTTTAAATACTGCTCTTACAAACTTAGTTAATAGGATAACAGGTTTTGCATTAGCATGAATTTTCTGAATAGTATGACGTCTGAAACTCTAATTTCTGTCATTATTTTCCAACTTCAGTCTAACGATTTGCCACTAATTAGCCAGCAACCACAATTTTATGAAAAACGGAGCAAAAATATGAGGCAAAATTGTGGACATTCTGCGAAACTCTGTGCAGCTGAGAGGTATACATACGAGCTCTTCCTGCAGGTTATAGTCGAGCAATTGTTTTTGGAAACATTTTTCAAGTATTCTGGTAAGGGGATAATAAAATTGCTATAGGTCTGAAATTATTAATGTCTGTTGAATTTCCTCTATTGTGCAGAGGGATAATGTGTGACTTTTTCCAGTGAGAGGGAATGTAGGATTCCTGGACTGACCTGTTTGTAAGGATTGAGACAGAACAGGCAGTGCTAGTGGCTGCTATTTTATGTACTCACTTGGAAGCTAATCAGCTGTAGAGGATCATGGTTTAAGTGGGTCTTAAGAGTAGTTTTATATATGATGTGGGAACAGATTTGAAGGTGAAAGTGGACGTGGTGATGTGTGGCTGTTGGGCATAGTTGGGATTAGATGTTGAGAAATCCTTGGTTCGAGATGCTATACTATCTATAATGGTGCAGTGATAGCATTGTCGTCTCACAGCAAGAGGTTCTCCTGTTTGATTCTTGCAGGGGTGCCTTCTGTGTGGATTCTGCATGTATTCCCTGCATTCGTGTGGGTTTCCTTCAGGTGCTCTGGTTTCCTCCCACGTTACAAAGACATGCGTCTGGAATGTTTCTCCCTGGGCCTCCGCTGAAAATTGGCTCCATTCCAAGTCAGACTTTCCCTGTTAACAAATGTTAAGTAAATAAACAAATAAAATAAATATGAGTTGAACTGTATTGCAGTTTCAGGTGGTGAGTTATAGGGAGAGGGGTTTGAGTAAAATTTCTTTAATGGCTATCCAAAATTCACACAGACAAATACATATATAATACACACACACACACACACATATACACATTAATATCCACCCACCCACATACGCATATAAATATGCACATACACTGACATGTACAGATATAAATGCACACACACAGATACATATATCCATGCACACGTATATATCTGTGCATGTAATTGTATGTATGTATGTGTGTGTTTGTGTGTGTGTAAATATGTGTATATCTAATATATATATATATATATATATATATATATATATATTTATATACGTATACACATGCACACATATGTGTTTGTATGTATATAGAGAGATTTTTGTATATGTATCATATAAACACATCGAAAATTCAAAAGTTCGAATGTCAGTTCTCGAGTTTGTCATTTTCGAACTTGTGCAAATTCAGAAATGACAAATTCAACAAAAACATTTGGTTAAGTAAAATGTGCTTTGCATTTCAACATATTGGTTGTAAGGTGTGTGTGTGTATGTATGTATAGGTGTGTGTGTGTGTGTGTGTGTGTGTATATATGTATGTATATATATATATATATATATATATATATATATATATATATATACACACACACACACAAACTCCCAGAAATGTAGATAAATATACACACATGCAGACAATACACATGCACAAACACACCTTTACTCATACAAATATATAACCACACACAAACATATAGACACAACACATACAGGCACACACCCACACATATAAATGCACACGTACACATAGACACACAAACACACATTTACCCATACAAATATATAAGCACACATCTACACAGAAACATACAGACGACACATACAAGCACACACCCACTCATATCTTTACACACATACACATGTAAACACAAAATTATACACACACTCACACAGATATCCACAGGCATGTAAAAATATGTATACACACATATACACATACATACACACACACACAAACACACAGTCATTTGCTGAAAGGTCCCTGCAGCTAAGATTATTAAAGTTACACATTACTTAGTATCAACTGGAATTGGCATACTGTGCATCTGTACTCATTCACTTGTGTGTGATTTAGTTTGGCAAAGTCCCTTACAGCATCCCTATTCACATGGGGATATTTCACAATCTGCTACTCTGTCAGCTGGTGTTATGCTTAGTCATGTCTCTGCTTCCTTTGTTGCAAAGGATAGTCTTGGAATGCAACATTCCAGGAACTAGCAGACATGGCAGCTGAAGCATAATTACAAAATTATATTTAAGGTGACAATTTTCTGTAGGTGGAATGCAAATATTTCAAATAGTCTCCCACAATAAATATATCATCTACGCATCATTGTTAGTAATTCATCAGTGTTGTCCTCCTTCTCCAGTTTGACACTACATTTTCATTTTCAACATTTAAATCTTCTCTCCCAAATCATCTTTCCTTGTTGTCAACCACAAGGTTTTGGTTTTATTTATCCATTCTTATTATACCAGCGTTCATCTTTTCTAGCACCAGTATACATGGTCTGTGTGTACATCACTTAAAAAAGCAAATACAAATACATTCATAACAATATAAATAAATAAATAAATGTAAGGTCATATGTTCTGCAGAGTTATAACAGAAATATTACCCGTGTCAGCTGTTGACTTCAAAGAAGGAAGGCTGCAAGAAACAAATGGATGGGGCTAACTGTAATGTTGTGGTACTCTACTATTTTAGATCAGTGAGCATCACATGTGATCAAATGCATGTCAGTCACTTTCATCCACAAACTACCTCAGTACTCACTCATTATAGCCACTTTATGGATTGTATGCATATCACATGTTTTACTACAATAAACAATGCCAACCTTTGGTGAAATGAAACCCTAGGCAAAGAATTCCATACTCTTGCTATTGCATACTGATCTCCCTGCACCTCCCCAGCTCCACTTCCACACCCCTAATCTTTGCCCTAGACTTTCCAGATAGATGACTTGTTTATTGGTTTATTTTCCACATACTTTTTAGAATTTTTTTGCTCCACCTTTTAACACATTTTTAAATGCCCAAGGTTCTGCTGTAATAACTATGGAGGAAGTAACTGATGAAATCCTGCAGGCTCCTAGTTTCCCAGATGTCATAGTGTGCCAGATTCTTTGTGGTGCATCTTGGAGCTCCTTTTTTTTCTTTTTCTTGTTGATATGTTTGTTTTTCCTTTTATATAAATGTAAGTTTGCCTACGTCACAAGTGATAATGCAATAAAAGTGTTTAAAAACAAAGAAGAAAATAAGTTGTTTCTAATGCTTAATGTTCAAAGTTAAAAACTAAGTACTTCCCAATAAAGTGAAATGACATATGCTTACAGAGATACAAGTCCTGTATGAGGAAAATATCTGGCTTCCCATCCCTCCAAAAATTACTTTCATTGTACCCGTCGAGTGGGCTGAATGCAAAAACACAGATGACGACAAGCATAAATTATGCAGCTGATTGTCTGGGGAAGGAAACCAAGGCACTTGGATAAAACCCACACAGTGAGAGAGTACATACAGATTGTATACACACAGGGAATTATAGCCAAAACCCAATGTAGGATCCAAGCACTGTGAGCTGGTAATGCTACTTGCTGTGCTACGGTGCCAGTGATCAGTTGTTTTCACACACATCCTGCCCAGACCAACACAGTCACTTATTGTGTGCAATGTGGATATTAGTGAATGAAAGTGAAAGAAAAATTATGGCCACCTTTGTTGTTATTGGATATACTGCAATCCCTTCTCTCCTCTGTACCTCACAACCTCTTCACTGAAGAATCAAGGAGAAAGCTAATAAATTGAGATACAACCATTCAAAATCAGGAACACATATAGCTGTTATGTACTTAGAAAGCTGCTAGAATAGAAGGCTTTGCATTACCATGCTTTTTATTGAGGGTTATTAATTATGAAACTGTCTCTCATTTTTTACAGACTGCAATCCTCAAGCTTTCTCTAGAGTCTCCTTGCTCCTTTATCTGTTTAAAACTTTAATTTAGAGGATCACTGCTGGTTTTCTGCTGTGATAAACATCCATGTAATGTTGTCTGCCTAAAATAGTATAGCAAGTAGCTGTACCATAGTCCCAGTTCAGATTTGCTGTCTCTGGGCCTGTTTGTTTGTTGCAGTGGTTGTTTGTTCTGAGCACATGTCCCAGTCCATCTTGAATTAGCAGAAGCCTTCTTCCCCTTACTGAGATGATTGGGTTGACTGGTTGCTGGCTTGTGAAGGTTGGCTGGTCTAGGGCTTAGACTACACTCATTGTTTCTCTTGAACTTTGTTTTTAAGTTACTTCAGGTTGTACCTTCTGGTATACAAGCCCTTATTTTGAGTGGATTTCAGTCTATACACACTGAGCTGAGCAGAGGAGGGGCACCGACCACAACTCTGATCTGTGATATATAACAATAAGTATCCTGTTTGTTTTTTTTTTTTTTTTTTTTGCTTATTGGTACTAGTTATTGCTTATTCTAGCCATTTATAGCACTTTTTATTGTCTGCTGCATACTTTTTACTGTATTATATCACTATCAATTAATCTGCATTGTACTAAAATTGTCTGCCTTACAGGGCCTGATATAGAAGGTTTTTACTGTCACACTGTTTGCAAAGCTTTCTTAGCTAGTTTCACTGTGTGAAAGGTATTAACTGAAAATTGTCTCCATTGGTTAAGCATCTGTTTTCTTTGTTCTGATGTTCTGATAAGGAGCGTATCATATAACTGATTAGTTTGCAGTTAAAAGCTTTCTCCAGAGTCTCCTTGCTCCTTTATCTGTTTAAAACTTTCATTTAGAGGCTCACTGCTGGTTTTCTGCTGTGATAAACATTTCTGTAGTGTTTTCTGCCTAAAATTGTGTAGCTAGTAGCTGTAGCATAATCCCAGTTCAGATTTGCTGTCTCTGTTCCTGTTTGTTTGTTTGTTGCAGTGGTTGTTTGTTCTGAGCACATGTCCCAGGCCATCTTCAATTATCAGAAGCCTTCTTCCCCTTACTAAGAGGATTGGGTTGATTGATTGCTAGCTGGTCTAGAGCTTAGACTAGCACTCATAGGTTCTTTTGAACTTTTGTTTTAAGTTGTTTCAGGGTGTACCTTCTATAAGCCCTAATTTTGAGAGGACTTCAGTCTGTACACACTGAGCTGAGAGGAGGGGGAGGGCACTGACCACAAGTCTGATCTGCGATATATAACAATAATTATCCTTTTTTATTTTACTGGTTATTGTTTATTCTAGCCATTTATAGCACTTTTATTGTCTTCTCCATACCTTTTACTGTATTTTCTCACTAGAAACTAATCTGCACGGTTGTACTAAAATTGTCTGCCTTACATGGTCTGATATATAAGGTTTTTACTGTCATACTATTTGTAAAGCTTTCTTAGCTAGCTTCACTGAGGGAAAGGTATTAACTGGAAATTTTCTCCATTTTTTAAGCATCTGTTTTCTTTGTTCTAATTTCCTGCCAAGGAGTGTCATATAACTGATTTGTTTGCAGTTAAAAGGTTTCTCTAGAGTCTCCTTCCTCCTTTAGCTGTTTAAAACTTTCATTTAGAGGCTCACTGCTAGTTTTCTGCTGTGATAAACATTTATGTAGTGTTTTCTGCCTAAAATAGTTTCCCACTCTCCCTCACTATTGGTATTTTGTTCTTATAGTTGTTGGCTTTGCAGTTGCTCACCCCTACTATAAATTGGATCTGGGACGCTCCTCCCAGTCTAGTGTCATTAGCTCATTCTTCCTAATGCAGAGAGAACATTTGAAAAGGCCAACCCACTTAGTTTCCTAACCTTGAATTATCTTCTGTTTCACCTTTCTCCTTACTTGACTGAATTGTTTATATATTTGCTGGCATTGTTTTCTGATACTCTAAGTGCCTCCATCTTGATTTTTTTCCCTAATTTACTGGCTTATGCACTTGTTTTTAGTATTTTTTTTATTTAATTGCATTTGTTGAACCTGTGTTTGCTTTAATATTGCTACACACTCAAGTGTGCTAGCTTGCATTGCATTTGAATTGTTTTTACTGCTGTTTTAGCTGCTTTTCTGTTAAAAAAATCTAGGCTTGTTTCCTGCCTTTCCTGTAACTAGTCAAGTCCAGATACAGATTTGCTGTATTCAGGACTTTTTGTAAGCCTATGAGCCCCCCAAGCCTTTCTGTGTTTTAGGGAATCCTTCTAGCTTATCAATGGGAGTGAGGGGGTAGCCAATCTACCACAGGAGGAGTGGTTTCTGGCCCAGAAATTGTAGTTTATTGGCTGTTTGGGCAGTTTTTCCACCTCTTCAACTTTCTTGTTTAAAAGCCCTCATGTGCGTGGATTTGTGCTTGTTTAAGCTCTGCACTGCATCGCAGAGCTGAGGTAAACTATTACTGATGCCAGAAAGTGTGCTCTTCAGTTTTTCCCTTAGATCTTGTTAGTTCTTTCTCTCTTGCACTTCAAATCACCTCATCACTTTGCACTTCAACGGGTTTTTGTAGCAATTATTGTAGCACACTTAAGTGCCATCAGCATAGCCATTGTTCAAGGAAATATCTCCAGTACTTAGTTATGACCACCCCTCCTGGCATGATTAAAGGGCAGTTTCCTGTGCTTTCTCTTATTAACCTGGTGCACTTAGGCATTTTGAGGCCGTGTAGAAACTGCCTCATGTACACAGACAACCCTCTCCTCTTACCTCCCAACACTCAGACTTGTGAGAGATGCACTTTTATCACCAAATTGGAAGCTATGCACTCTCCAGCCAAGACTGGACTAGCTGGTCAAGAGGATAAGGTCAACACCTGCACCACACCACATGAACACATAGCCCTCCAGAACACCAACTAACACAGCTCTCACATAAACACACAAACCACACACCCACCTTTGCAGAGGCTCTCATTAGACATTTACCCAAACAGCAGAGATTTCCAAGACAGAAATGCACTTGACCACCACAACACAGCACAAACTGTAGGACAAATAGCTCACCTACACAGTGTGCCCCTCGGCCTAAGCCCCTAAGGCTAAACACCTTTCCCAATACACTAATCATAGGTGACTCAAAAGTGAGGCACACAGATGTCCTACTCATTAGATTGAACAAGGAAAAGGTGACAGTCGGCTGTCTATCAGGTGCCAGATTTTGACACACAGCACACACACTCATGTCACTCCACAACAAGTAGAAGTATGACTCTATCAGTGTCCATGTGGGTGTGAATTCCCTGAGACACACCTCTCTGGACTACATGAAAAGAGACATAGTGGAGCTCCCAGATTATGTGGCCCAGGCAGGTATGACAATAGCCCTGAGCAGTATATGACCATCACCCAGAGTGATACTGCAGTCCAAACAAAAAATGATTGACTTCAACAATTGGCTAAGTTTTTGGTGTCATTCTAAGGGGATCCAATGTGTTTGGGATGACATGATTGACAGACCTCGATGCTTTGCCAAAGATGGCCTGCATCTGTCACACCTGGGTTTCCAGGTACTGGTTAAGGCTCTTGCCATCCCTATAGTGCCTTTTTTAAGCGGTGTTCCAAAGACCAAATTAGCACCATAACTGCTGAAAATAAATGCAATCCGAAGGTCATGCTACTCAACGCTAGAAGTCTAAATCTCAAGATGCACTCACTCGAAGCACTCCTCAAAATGGAGAACATCAACATTTGTTCTGTAATGGAGACCTGGTTTAAAGCAGCAGAAAGCACCCCTGCACTACCAGGCTATAACTCATTCCACACCTTTCGGTCCCAGAACATGAACCGAAGCTCCAAAGGCAGTGGTGTCTCCATATTCATAAAGGATATGCACACCTCCAGACTAGTAGCACAGCATAACGAATCTGAGATACTTCAGGTACAACTAACATTGGGTAAGATGGCGATCCAGGTCATAGCCTGCTATAGGTCCACAACCATAGACTCTCACTCCACATTCATAAGTACCCTGGAATCTATCAAAGGTCCAACCCAACACTCTCTTAGTAGGAGCCTTCAACTACTCCTCCATAAACTGGGAAAAACTACTCGAGCACAAATACACTGGCCCAGTGCTTCCTGGAATTCATCAGTTCCAATGCCCTAGACCAGCTCATCCTGACACCCACTAGAGGAAGCAATATCCTTGACCTGGTTATTAACATGGGCCACTGTAGCTCTACACCAATAGTGAATCCCTCCCTGGTTAGATCCGACCATAAACTAATCACCATGGAAATCCACATCTCACCAACACCCCCCGCAAATGTAATCACCTTGAAAACCGTCTCCAAGGCAAACTTTGGACTCCTAAAAACAGAGGTGGCTAACTTCACGGCATCCATGCCAATGGAAAATAGCTGTATGAATGCTGAATCATACACCAGTCCACTATACGAACATGTACACAAATGCATGGAACTAACCATACCGAACAGAACCAAGATGCTCTCCTGCAAAAAAGGAAGCCAAATCTGGTGGTCCCCTGTCATTAATAAACTCTACAACAGAAGGAAGAAACTGTTGCAGAAAAAGGTGAAGTCCCAGGACTGGAAAACACCCTTATTAGCCTCAACAAAATGTTGGTCCCCCACCCCCCCCCCCCCCCCCCCCCCCCCCCCCCCCCCCCCCCCCCCCCCCCCCCCCCCCCCCCCCCCCCCCCCCCCCCCCCCCCCCCCCCCCCCCCCCCCCCCCCCCCCCCCCCCCCCCCCACCCCCCCCCCCCCCCCCCCCCCCCCCCCCCCCCCCCCCCCCCCTGCCCCCCCCCCCCCCCCCCCCCCCCCCCCCCCCCCCCCCCCCCCCCCCCCCCCCCCCCACCCCCCCCGCCCCCCCCCCCCCCCCCCCCCCCCCCCCCCCCCCCCCCCCCCCCCCCCACCCCCCACCCCCCCCCCCCTTTTTTTTTTTTTTTTTTTTTTTTTTTTTTTTTTGTTTTTTTTTTTTTTTTTTTTATTTTTTTTTTTTTTTTTTTTTTTTTTTTTTTTTTTATTTTTTGTTTTTTTTTTTTTTTTTTTTTTTTTATTGTTGTCTTTTTGTTTTTTTTTTTGTTTTTTTTATTTTTTTTTTTTTTTTTTTTTTTTTTTTTTTTTTTTTTTTTTTTTTTTTTTTTTTTTTTTTTTTTTTTTTTTTTTTTTTTTTTTTTTTTGTTTTTTTTTTTTTTTTTTTTTTTTTTTTTTTTAAACCCCCTTCAAAAGGTAAAAAGAAAAAATTTTCAATTTTAAAAAAAAAAAAAAGGGAAAAAAATTAAAAAAAACCCAAAAAAATGAAAAAAGAAAGGGAAAAAAAAAAGGTGGTCCACACCCAAAAAACCTTTTAAAACCTGGAAAACCCCCGGGAAAAAAACCCCTTCCGGGGTAACTCTTCCCTCATTAGGCCAATCATCGAGTATAATGCCCCATTTGGCATATACCTCACTAGACACATGCAACAGCTGGAAAGGCCATAAAGTACCGCACAAAGAGTATCCTAGGCCTTAAACACATGTCCTACATGGACAGACTCAAAAAACTCCATCTATTCTCTGTGTCATATCGTCTACTAAGAGGCGATCTCTGCTTGACTTACAAAGCCATGTCTGACCCAACTCTGTTAGAAGTGCTACATCTAAAGAAATCCCAATGCCTCCACACCACAAGCTCCAGAGACCTCAGCCTCATTACCACAATCAACAGAACATGCTGGAGGGACAGGTTCATAACCCAGAGACTGCCCATACTCTGGAATAGACTTCCCATACACATCAAGCAGAGCACCTCACTGGCCCTCTTCAAGAGAAATCTTGATGAGTGGATGGGAAATAGAAAGTTCACCTCGGGGATCACTCCAGTGGCTCCACTTGATAGAGGCACTGGGAACTAATGTCAGGTGGCACAATGCCAGGGCATTTCTATGGGCTAGGCTTCTAAAGGCTCCAGGGCCATTAGCCTAATACACAGCTATGAATCTAGAATGATGTTTGGACAGAAAGAAACCACGAAGACATTACTAGGAACAGACCAAAATATGAGGCAAAATCAGACCTTAATATAGAGCCTAAAAATAAGACCATAATAAAATCACTTAACGAACATTTGGAGCATCTATAACTCCCACATTATACCTATATGAGCATACATAAACCACACAGATTTGATGACTAATTACAACCATTTGTCTGACTGTACACCTCAAAAGTATGACTGCAATAAAATGAATTAAATACCACTGACGAGGGGAAGGTGGTCCACACAGCCTACCTGGACCTCGCAAAAGCCTTCGATACAATACCCCACTCGGGCATTATAGATGAGCTCACCAGCTTAAAATATAAACCCTATGTCACTAGATGGGTTGCAAGAAGCCCTGGCTCAAGGACAGAACCCACATGGATTTAGAATTGCTGGAGCCATGTCGGGACTCCAAACCAGTTACAAAGGCGTCCCACAGGAAGGGCTCAGTCCTGGGACCTCTTGTTCGGTATATATTTCTGGGCAGTATAGGCCAACCGCGGAAGGACTGTGGCTGACCAAGTTAAATGATGACTGCAAACTGAAGCCATAATCGACATCTCAGCCGACACAAGCATCCTCAAAAATTTGTCCTCAAAGAAACAGACAATTGGAATTGCCAGAGCCATGGCCTCAGGAGCCCTAAGCAGCCAAAAAGTGTATAGTCATCCCCTTTGGCAAAAACAAAGTTGCCACAAATTTTACCACATAGGTGGTAATCCATTAAGTATAGAAAGAAGTCTGTTAGGGACCTGGGGACCCAGAGTTGATAGCAATTTCTCAGGTTTTGTGACAACCACATTGGCCAAAGGAGTGGTTTAGAAAAAGCATTTTATATATACCCACCCTAATCATGAAGGGATTTACATCTAGATCAGGGAAGTCATCGATGTCATCTGTATTCTCATCCCTCGCCGGGCACATAATTGAGTACAATGCCCCTTTTTGGGATGTACCTTACCAGACACCTGCAGCAACTGGAAAGACCCCAAAGTACTCACCAAGAGGATCCAAAGGGGCTCAAACAGATGCCATATGCCTCCGGTTAAAAGAAACTCCAGCTCTACTCAGTGGCATACACGCCTGCTCAAGGCGATCTGTACTTCCACCCTCATCAAGGCCTTGAAGTGACTGTTTTAAGAAAAGTGCGACAAAGTTCAGAGGCAGGATCTGCCAATGGCCAGCCAAAATAGAATTAAGAGTAGGATCCAGTGTCTGTAGGTCCCCCAATGTCTTTATTTATGAGTTCCATTATGATCCTCTCCATAGCTTTGCAGACAGAGGCCTCGATCAAGCTTATGGGGCAGAGGTAATTTCCAGGAGTCCGTAGAAACACAGCCTTTGTGGAGTTGGGACCACAGTTGCCCGTCAGCATTCTTTGGAGTGCATTATCCTGTAGTAAGGCTAAAAGATTAAACAGCAGCCTTATGTGTGGGTTTAGTTCCTCATTGAGTTAGGTGTAGCACACAGCGGGGACACCAAATCCGGTCCCATTGATGCTGTGTTTTTGCTTTAGAGAGAGCAGCTCTGCACCTGGGCATCTGAGATGTTTGGGAGGCTAGACTCTGGTGGGATAGATATTTCTCCTTTTGGGGGGGAGGGAGGGGAGAAATTACCACAGCCCATAAGGCATAACAAGCGTACACCCAACACTCTAGTTATAGGTGACTCTATAGTCAGGCACACTGATGTTCCACTCACCAGGCTAAACAAGAAGGAGAAAGTTACTGTCAGCTACCTGTCAGGTGCCCAGGATTTACTGCCACGCAATGGCCTTCACCGCACTCAGGTCACTCCCACAACAGAGCATACAAATATGAGCTCTCTTATTGTCCATGTTGGTGTTAATGACCTGAAACATACCCTCCCTGGGACTACACAGAAAGAGACATGGAGGAGCTGTCACGATCTTGCTAGCCCAGGCAGGTATGACCCCTAGCCCTCAGTAGCATCCTATGCCATCACCCAGAATGATACCACAGTACATGGACAAAATGATTGACTTCAACAATTGGCTTCAAGCTTCTGGGTGGTATTCATTCTAAGAGGGGTCCCAGTGTCTGTCTGCATGGGATTGACATGATTGACAAACCTTAATGCTTTGCCAGGAATGAAGCACCTGTCTCCCTTGGAATTCCGGATACCTGGCTAAGGCTCTTGCCACCCCATAAGTGCCTTTTATAAAAGGCAAGGTTCAGCTTTCAACTTCACCACTTTCTTAACAGGTACAAGCAAGCAAAGTCTGAGGGTTAATGCTACTTAATTGCTAAAAGTCTAAACTTCCATCAAAAATGTACTCACTTGAGCACTGCTAAAATGGAGAACAGTGACATCTGTGCAGTGACTAAGACCTGGTTCCAGAGTCCACAAGGAGGCACCCCTGCATTACCAGGCTATGATTCATACCACACCTTTTGGCCACCTAACCTGGACGGAAACACTAAAGGCAGAGGCATGTCCATATTCATTAAGGATATCTACACTTTCCAGGTACTAGATTGCTCAAGCATAAGGCATCGAGATTATCTAAGTGCAACTAACTCTGGGCAGACACACTAATCCAAGTGTGTAGCTTGCTGCAAACACATGTGTCTGCATTGCAGGCCATTATAGCTTGTCCTCCTTTTTGATTTTTCATGCGAGATAAAGGGTCAACTTCTGCACCTAACCCTTCTTTTATGATGAAGATTGGTTAATATGAGGTGTCACTTAATCAGACTATTAATCTGCCTACCTTTTTCCCTGTCACACAAACTGATTTGGTGAGAGAGGTGCTGTATATAGGCTAATGAACACAAGGGCCTTTATAATCCTAGCCATACATCCCCAAATCACTGACAAGTTCACTGAAACCCTTTATAAGTATAAGGACTGGGCCCTGGGAGATGAACCATTTACAAGGTTACCTGTGGCCATTAGAGACATAGGTGCCAAACCAAGGGGATGAATTCCTGGTTTTGCATTCCAAGTGTCCACGTTGCTCTTGAATTGGGTTAGGGAGGAACTCTGCTTCCCCACATGCATGGGGAGCCTGTTCCATAGACTAGAGTAGTCTCTAGGGATACAGCACCTATCTCTCCAGCAGAGTCCTATTTATATCTCTGGCCCGAGGTTTAAGTCTTTGAGAACGAATAATGGTCTGAATTGCTGTGTTGTGGATATGCAGGTCCATCAGAGTGGGGTCTGACAATTTCCTTGATGCCAAGGTATAGATACTCCCCTAAATTTGCATGGAATAGGGAGACAGAATACAGGGATAGAAGGCCTTAGGGAGGAGGTCCTATGTAGGACATATTACTTGCATCCTGCCATTCTTTTTAGTGAGAGTAACCTCTGTGTATATGCGTTCCAGTTGTTGGATATTGCCTGGTTAGGTACATACCAAAGGAACATTGTACTCAATGATGGGTCTGACGTGCCTTTTGGTATGTACCTAGACATCTACAATATGGAAAAGCTGAAAAAATACCTCACCAAAAGAGGGATTACTGGCCTCAAACAGATGCACTATTGCAGACCATCTCAAGAAAGCTCCAGCTTTACTCCATCCCATATTGCTTACACTCCAGAGGCAATCTCTGCCCTAACAGCACAAAAGCTATGTCAAACCCCACAGCTGTTGGACATGCTCCACTGAAAGAAATCCATTCCTCCAACTGCTACTGCGCTCTAGGGACCGTCATCTTGTCACCACAATAAACAGAACCTTCTGGTGCAAGGATGTTTTCCTGTCCCAGACACTTCCCATACTCTGGAACAAAACTACCTATGTATCAGAGCTCCTTGATTGGATGGGAAATAGGAAATTCTTGAGGGATCACTTCTGTGGCTCTGTTTCACAGGGGCAAGGAAAATAATTTTCTAATGAGGATAAGCCAGGGTAACACAGCTAGGCTGCCATAATTTCAAAGCCCTTGCCCTAAGGCCCTACCTAGACCTCTGAACATATGGCTATCACATCCTTGTATAGGAGAGTAAGGAGTTAGTGGGCATAACATGCTTATGGCCTGCTTTCCTGGTGACTCTTGGGTGACCTGGACTTGCAGTATGTGAAGTGGAGAATGAGTATCGCCTTCTGTGAATGCAATGAAAGCTGAGATGTTGACAGTGTGTCAAAGGTATGTGCATGGTGACTGTACAGACAGTATGTGCGCTGGTGGTGCATTTCAAGACAATAACGTTTATATATTTAACTATAAAAAGTATATCCAGTCAAAATGCTTTAATGTACTTTTTGTGAACGGTATCTTGAGATGCCAGTTTCTGTAATCTTAAACTTAATTCTTGTTTGGGTTTTCGTTTCTTGCAGGGAAAAGTGCATCAGTAAAATGAATGTGTTTCCTCTCTTCATCCTCTTCTTCTCTCCTACTCCTCTTAGTTTAGCTGTCTTGTGGTTCCACAGATTTTCACTGAAATTATTTTCACATCTGCTCCAGATGCATTTTCAAGCCTGTAGATATAGCTTTGATGTATACATAGCTTTATTATCATTTCCATGGAGAATGTCTCGCTGAAAATTCAGTTTCTTCAAGTTTGCACATTCCTACAATGCGTGTGTAAAAAAAGTTATATAACTCTCAGGTTGTGATAACA
Source organism: Protopterus annectens (assembly GCF_019279795.1). Taxonomy (NCBI): domain Eukaryota; kingdom Metazoa; phylum Chordata; order Ceratodontiformes; family Protopteridae; genus Protopterus; species Protopterus annectens. The sequence goes on along the minus strand of NC_056734.1, from coordinate 817,932,438 downwards.
GAAGCCTGAGTCAGAGTTAAGTTGCATACTAATTATACAAAATTGCTGCAGTCATCCTTGGCTTTGTTAAAATTACTTTTGATCTTGGACATACTGGGTTAATGTAGGTGCCAGCAGAGGTGAAAATGGTCATATCAACTTGATGAAGTACTAAGTGCACTGGTATAGACTTTTCATTTAATTGAATGAGATGTTACATGCTGAGAGCTGTTTTAAATTCTCTTATGCATTTCAGTGTATGTGTTATCTGAATGTGTGTGTTAACCAGGTATAATCTATTCATTCATTGCAAGTAGTAAGCTCAGATATTGTCTAGGTGCATCATGTGTGGATAGAAAATGCTTGACTTAATTGTTTGGGGGTGGGTATGCTGTTTTATGAAATATGTGTGCTTTCTGGGAATTCCTGAGTTGTGGAACTGACAGGAATAAGGAAGGTTGGACCAGAGGTTAGTGCAGGCTTTTTTTTAATTACATTACTGCTTTTTAAAATTTAACTTTTGAGTGGTTGGTGACAGTGAGA
>NC_056734.1:817921916-817926916 GCF_019279795.1 Protopterus annectens | reverse complement strand
GCAGAAGTAGATTCTCGTCTGGCAGCTCCCCTTTGGAAGGACAACTGTCTCTTTTCAAAAGGAAATTGGATTTTAATCGTACTCAAGACAGATGGGTGTTGGACATCAGTCTCTACCAGTCCCTGTGTCAGAAAATGGATTTCAAGTATCTCTTCGCATGTTCCTAGTACCAGAGAAGCAAACACGTGGGGACTGCTACTTGGATTTATCCTATACTCAACACTTCATCTGGACATTTCCCCAACAGAGATTCAAGATGTTGGCGTTACAACAGCTTTTACTGCTGCTAGGCAAAGATCACTGGATGGTAACTTTTAGATCTCAAGGAAGCTGCACCTTCATGTGCATATCAGAAAGCTAAGTTACCATGGTAGAAGTATCTCGGGTTTCAAGCTGGAGATTCCTCATTCATCAGTTCTCTGCATTGCCCTTTCGCTTATCTACTGCGCCTGAAGAGTATTCACAAAGGTTCTGGCTCCAGTGATAGCTGCACAGGCTACAAAGAACTTCAAATCTATCCTTATTTGAGACGCACTGCCTGATTTCTCCTGGGCCTCAAGAAAAGGGAAGACCTTCTACAGCATCACTGGAATATCTTATAGCAGTAAGCTAAGATGCCTAGGAGTATTCTTGTGAGCGAAATAAAGTCCAGTCTAGTACCCTCTCTCCAAGACATGTGCTTTCTGGGTGTGAGACTGAATACAAGTGATGCAACCAGATGGCCCTTTTTAACCCCGGACAAACAACAGAGTCTGTCACTTTACTTTACCATCAACTATCTCTATCAGTCCTGCGTTAGCGACTGCAGAGACAGTCAACTTCAAGCATTAGGGTTCCATGGCATCTTGTATTCCTGGTGCTTCCCAATGCTGAAACTGCATATGAGGAAGTTGCAATGGTATCTCAAAAATGTATGGACACAGCACTGCCAGGATTTAGACACTGTCATTCAAATAATAATTCCTTGCCTTCAAAGAGTATTTTTGTGGTGGAGCTCTAGGAATGTCACCTAAACAAGGGATCGACTCTGTGATGACCGGCCGCCAGAGAAGTCAGATTTTACCGACAGATGCCTCAGACATTGCTTGGGGAGCTCATCTAAATGTAAAGTGGATTACAAGACAAGTGTGGCTCTGCCGAGACTACAGCATCTACATGCTCAACATAAAGGAGATGTTAGCAGTCCAGTTCGCATGGTCAGGCTTTCAAGGAATTACTTCTTCCAGGGCAGGTGCTGATTCTAACAGACAAATACAACTGTCATGTGGTACTTCAACATACAAGGGGGAACACATTCTTATCATCCTCTATACCCAGGCATGCAGCCCATGATTTTACATAAGGAGAGATCAAGCTAGCATTCACGCTTGCACCTAACTCTTCAGGTAAGGTTTCTGCCAGGAGCACAGAACTCCTTAGCAGATGTGTTAAGCAGACAAATCATGGATCCCCCCACAAGTACAGGAAACTGGATCTTTCATGTATTTCAGAAATTGACACAGTGTCATGGGGAACTCCCAGACATAGATCTGTTCGCTTCTCCACTAAACCACCAGCTGCCAGTTTTGCACAAAGGGGTTTCCATCACACAGCTTGGAAAGTGGATGCCTATCTCTTCAGTTGGACAAACCTTTCATCTGTATGCCTTTCCACCTCTGCCTCTTCTTCCAAAGGTACTGTTAAAGGTCAGACAGGACAAGGATGATTTTCATGCCCAGATTGGCCTCGCAACACTGGTACCCCTCTACTACGGAGTGTGGTAAAGAAGCCTCCATGGCCTTAACCTTTGATTCCACATCTGTTATCCCAGCAGGACGGCCATCTGCTCAATGTCAAGCTTCACACTCTTCATCTGACAGTCTGGCATATTCTGTGTTGAAACACAGCAGGTCTCAACTTCTCAACAAGTTTTAAATGTGATTATGGAAGTAGAAGACCTAGTACAAGGAAAGTGTAATGCATAAAATGGAAGAGATTTTTATTTTGGGAGTAAAGCAAAGAATTTGGGAGATTTCTGGAGCCTAATTTGAGCATGGCTCTTCAATATCTTACTGAGTTACTGGTCAAGGGTCTGTCCTCTTCCATCAAGATTCATGCTGCAGCACCCCAGCTCACTATGATTGTGACCCACCATTGTTTTCGTGATCCTTTGTCTTTCAAGCAGTTTCTTAGGAGGGGCTAAGAATATAAGACCCCCAATGAGCTCCTATTCCTGCTTTGGGATCTCAATTTGTGTTGGAAAAACTTACTCATTAACCTTTTGTTTCCAAGTGCTACTGCTGGAATTGAAATATTTGTCATGGAAGACTGCTTTTTGTTGGCTATTACTTCTGCAAGAAGGTGTCTGAGCTGTGCATTCTATGCAGTCGAGCCCTTTTTGATTTCCAAGGATAGGGTATCATTACGACTAATCCTTCCTTTATGCCTAAGGTGGTTTCTGTAGTGTGGCTTTAAACCAAACTATTCATTTGCCTACCTTTTATGCAGACCCCAAAATAAAGGGGAAAAGATTTTGCACACTTTAGATGTACACAGGCAATTATGCTATTACTTAAGCAGGACTAAGTACTCTTTAGGCAGTCTCAGCAGTTGTTTGTTTCCTTTTGTTTTTGAGTTCACAGGGCAAGCCTGTGTCAAAACCAAACTATTTCCCTTTTAGGTGGATTGGCTTTTTGCATTGCATTTCCTTTGTTATTCCCATCATGGCAAGGAGGTTCCAGCTGGGATTAGGGCCCTCATTCCACTAGGGCTACTGCCACTTCAACAGCATTTCTCACGGGGTGGCAACTATGATATTTTGGAAGCAGCTACTGGAGTTCAGTGCATACTTCTGAAGCATTATCACCTCTCCTATCTACTCTAAGTCTAGGGCTGGTTTTGCCACAGCTGTTTTGCAAGGCATGCTACAATTCCTGCTTCTTTATGATTTGCCAGCCTCTACCTCTGCTTTGGGATTCTACCTGTTAGGAGGGACTGCAGCAATGGAAGACTAAGAACATAGTACAGTTTTGTACCTACCATAAATGTAGATGTTCGAGGATTCCATTGCTGCAGTCCACCCTACTCCTCCCTCCCCTTCCCCTCTGTGTTTAGGGTGGCTGTGTAGGTGATTTACCTGCTTATATTTTTGTATATATTGTTCATGTTTTGGTGCAGGCATTTTGGGCCTTTGTCTTTTAGGGTCTTCTTGACATCTGGGGCAAGACTGAGGATATGACGCCGGGTCAAGCAGATTAGGCACTCTGACGCATCGACGCTGGCCCACGTTTGACCGACGTCAGCCTTATACTCTGGGTATTCACGACTGGATGGACTATACCCACAGTAAGGACTGCAGCAATGGAATCCTCTAACATCTACATTTATGGTAGGTACAAAACTACTTTTCTTTGCTCCTTCCCTTTGGTGTGCTGCAATTCTAGGTGAACTTTTTGTACTCATTTTCTACTATCACTACACAACATTGTGTCAGTTGTCGGTTTCTGCTCTCCCTTACAGTAACCCTCGTGAACTTTTTGTACTCATTTCCTACTGGAAGACTGTAGAGAATCTTCGTGTGGTAAGTGATCAGATGCTTCCCCGCTCCACTTGTTTCTCCTTAATTTATTAGACTCATTGTTCCATCATGCTGTGGATACCAATTGCAGGATTTTCTACACTAAAATCCTTTTTAACCTTTTATAGGTAATCCATAACTGCAATTTCCTTTTATTTCTTTTAACTTCCTCATAATAGTAATCCCCTTTTCTGCTTTCCCCTTCTTGTTTTTCTGTAATATGAAATGTATCTGGAATGCCTGCCTGTATTTCTCTGCAGCTGTCTTTGTGCTGCTTTTTGTATTGATTTGTTTTATTTTCTCCTGTGCATAAATATTGCACTATATTGTTATTATACACTCCTATATGCCCATATTCTCCCTCATTTCAGATGTATCCCACCCTTTCTGTTTTGCTTTTACTTTGGGGACTAACTGTTCCATCATGCTGTGACATAAATTGTGTTGACTTTCTATTCAAACTCTTCACTGTGGAAGTATCTCCATAACTTCAGCTTCTATTTGTTTTAACCCTGTTTTACTAATCGGTTTTATATTCCCTTTATGATCTTATTTTTCTGTTGGTGAAAAGTTTCCATACCCTGGATACTTTTGCTTGTATTTCTCTGCAAATATCTTTGGAGATGCTTCTAGTAGTGATTACTTTGATTCTCCTTTGCATAAATATTGCAGCAAATCAGATCTCTTTCAATTCATGTCCATGTAAATTTTCATGGTTTGTTGTATTAATGAATACAAAAATTCATCAATACTCTTTGATCTTTTTCCTGTGCGCATTTTTCTTCCTCTGATTTCCTCTAGTCTTTGAATGTCTTCTATCTGGAAATTCTGGGCTTCTTGCATAATAGTAAATAAATAATTCTAATTTCATTCTATCCCCAGTAGCCCACTTCCTATCATCTTAATGGCCTTTTTCTGGCCTATCAGTTTTGAGGACTACTACTTCCTTTTACAGTGGGTAGGGGCATTCCCCTGCACCTGGCCTAACCCCATTGTTGAATGTTTGTAATGAAGATTCTGCACTGTCAGTTCTTGCCAGTCCTGAACCAGTGTATATGAGGATCGGGTAATTCTTTTATCCTGGGACTTGTGTATTCCAGATGTCTGTATTTTTTAACCTACTTCTGTCCATAATGTATGCTATACAAAATACATTATATACATCAGTGTCATGCCCAGTACAGTATAGCTTATTTAAAAGAAGCTCATTGCTAACCAGTATCCTACCTTTTCTTACATTCCACTATGGGTGATTTGGGTATTATATGTATTTCTGGACTCCAGTTTGTCCTTGTTGCACAACTTTGTAAGGAAAGCAAATTTGTGCATTTGCATATCAGTAGAAGAAATACTCAATGGAGGGTTTCCAGTGTAATGGCCCTAGAGCCTTTTTTAAAAATAACTATTCATGCCCCAGTTTTCATAATTGTCAGTGCCTAAGGAC
>NC_056734.1:817841591-817912213 GCF_019279795.1 Protopterus annectens | reverse complement strand
ATTTGGAGGAATATTTACAAAAATGTTTGCAAATTTTTTTATTAAAAAAGGATGTTTATTAAAAAAAGGGGAAAAACCGTAATTAATTTCTTTTTATTCAAATTTTTTTAACTGACAGATTATGCGATTCAAACCCATAAAATTTTTCTAAAAAAAAAACAGCCTTTCCAGTAAAGTTTTATTTTTTAAAAAATTTAAACGCAAAAGCATCATTTTTGGGGGTCTTTTTTAAAATTTGTTTTCATTTATAATTTTACAAAATTTTGGGTGAAACGGGGTTTTCAATTGGATGAATATTTTGTTTTTAAAGGGTTTTGTCTGATAATAAAATGAAAGTTTCCCATTTTCTTTCCCTTGCCTTAAAAAAATTTTAAAAGAAAATTTCCTTCTTTTATTTTTAAAACATTTTTTAAATTTTACCAAAACTTTGTCAACACAAAAATTTTTTTGGTTTCCCCAAGAAGTCAAGGGCCCATTTATTTGATTTTTTTGGTACAGTCGGGTTAAATTCCCCTACTTTCCCAAAACTGTTGCTTTTTTTCCCGGTAGTTTTTTTTATTCTATTTCTTTCCCCTTTTTCCCTCCCCAGGGGCTCATTGGGATTTAAATTTGGGGAAACTTCCGGGTTTAAAAACCCAAAATTAAATGAAAAAAACACAATGAATAAAGGGTTTTGGGAATTTTCCCATCCCTCTGATGTTCTTCATTCCACATTGCTGCAGTCCTAACAATTGGGTAGTCCGCTGTCCAGTCGGCCCGAATACCAAAGTATATGGCTGACGTCGGTCAGAGCACTAGACTGGCGATCAGTGCGTCAGGATACTAATCGCATGACCGGCGTCATATCCTCAGTCTTTTGCCGCATGGTCCGATGCGAAACAATTTTGCGAGTGCAGGTTGGCGTTCTGAAATTTTCTGAAAGGAGTTTCAGACCCGAATCAAAGTTGGCTAAGTACCCGTTGAGGAACATTTTGTTTTTCTTGCCTCAGTATTTAACGGATGTCAGAAAAAGTGAATAACTGTATTTCTTGTGAAACAGATACCTCATGGGATTACCATACCTTGTGTATACCTTGTTTAGGGCCTGAGCACGGCGTTGTTGGATGCCGCTCTTGTGCTAGATTTAACAAAGCGCACTATTAAGAGGCGGTTAGACTGTACCAGGTTAGTGTTTGGGAAGCGTTGTAATTATAAAATGCGTGGATGCTCCGGCGCCGCTTAAACGTCAAAAGCGCAAGGACAAAACAGTGAAGCCTAGGGTTGATGAACCGGCAGTCCCAGGCGTCCGGTTCTTTAGAAAACTCAGTGGAGCCAGAGGTTTTGCCAGGAGTTTCTTTGGAGTCTCAGGCAGAGACTTTACTGTTGCAGGATGTGCCTTCTCGGGAGGTAGGCCAGGCTGGGGGCTTCTCAGGTAACTGGTCTTCCCTCTCTTCCCAAGGTAGTTAGAGCCTCTCCTTCTGTTTCCAAAACTTCCTTGAGAGGTAGGCCAAGTTTAGCTTCAGTGGGGGTTTCTCCTAGCATTTCGGGTTCTGTGCCTAAGAAACATATGCTTAAAATGGCAGAAGATTTGATTACTCTGATTAGAGGTTCTATGCCCCCTCCTGATAAGAGGCCTAGGGTGGAACCTGAGTTTGAGAGTTTTGAACAGTGTTCAGAGGCTTCTGAGTCTTCTGCGGAAGACTTGCAGGAGTTTCCTCCTTATTCTGATTCTGATGTGGATGATTCCACTCCTACAGCTTCTCCTCCTGAGGATTTCTCATTTTCAGAGACTCTGCATTCCATGAGGAGCACTTTAAATGGGAAGGCCAAGATTACTCTGATTCCAGGAAAAGGCTTAGGGAATTCTTGTTTTTACCCCAGCATAGGCCCTTAGCTATCCCTCCTGTGTTAAATGTGGTAGAAGATGTTTTTGCAGAGGCTTCCCTGAACCCTGATTCCTTGCCTCCTGCTCCTGTTAAACCTGATAGGTACTATAGGGTGCCTGAAGCTCATAAGTATCTTTTTAAGAGTCCTAGGGCAGACCCGGAAACTGTTTCTCAAGGGCCTAAAGGTGTTAAGGCCTCTGTTGTTAAAAATCCTGTTCCCACTGATAGAGGCAAGGGCTTTGGATAGATGGGGAAAGAAAGTGTATACTTCTTCCACTTTAGCCATGAGGGCGTTGAATTGTCAGTTTCACATGCTAAAATATCAAAATTATCTCCTTTCACAATTGAAATCTAAGGTGGATGCTTTGGTGGAAGGTATTGAGTGTAAAGAGTTGCTGGATTTAGTTCATGTGTCTGAACAAGTGGGTAAGCATTCTTTGCAATGTGGTTTTGATGCTGTACAGGCCTCCTCGAGGGTGGCTGCCACTAGTTCTGTTCTTAGCAGGCATGCCTGGTTGAGGGATCAGAATTTAGCTGAGCATGTTAAGACAAGGATTTTGGATGCTCCTTTACAGTCTGATGTGTTGTTTGGTTCGCCTGTGGAAGCAGTTTTAAAGAAAATGGAGGACAAAGCTAAGTCTATGCAAACTGTTAAAGATTTTTTGCAGGTGCAGCCACCCAACTTTAGTAGAAATTGGCCTGCTAAAGGGGTGGACATATCCTGCTTATGATTCCCAGTCTAGGGATAGGTCTAGGCGTGGTAGGGCAGAGCTCAAGGTTCTTTTAGGCCTAGAACAGGGAGTTCACCTGCTCAGACTTCTGGTGAGGGCAGGGGTCAGTCCTTTAAGTAAACAGACACAATGACCTGCCTTGTCAGCTGCCAGTAGATTCTCGTCTGGCAGCTCCTTTAGGAGGAAGACTGTCTCTTTTTCAAAGAAAATTGGGATTTAATTACTCAAGACAGATGGGTGTTGGATATCATTCACCACGGTTACAGGTTTTATTTCCATACATTGCCCCTTTCAAAGGCATGCCAGGCGTTCCTCCTCCACAAAGAAAAGAGGCTCACAAGCAAATTTCTCAGTTACTCCAGATAGGGGCCATTCAGCCAGTCCCTGTATCAGAAAGGGGCTAGAGTTTTATTCTCGCCTGTTCCTAGTACCAAGAAGGGGGAACGTGGAGACCAATTTTGGATTTATCTATCCTCAACACTTATCTGGACATTCCCAAGTTCAAGATGTTGGCGTTACAGCAGCTTTTACCTCTGCTGGGCAAAGATCACTGGATGGTAACTTTAGATCTCAAAGGAAGCTTACCTTCATGTGCCTATAAGGCTAAGTTGCAGGAAGTATCTGCGGTTTGAGCTGGAAATTCTCATTATCAGTTCTCTGCATTGCCCTTTGGCTTATCTACTGCCCAGAGTATTCACAAAGGTTCTGGCTCCAGTGATAGCTTACTTCAGGCTAAAGGAATTCAAATCTATCCTTACTTGGGCGACTGCCTGATTCTGGCTCAAGAAAAGGAAGACCTTCTACAGCATCTGGAATATGTTATAGCAGTGCTAAGATGCCTAGGGTATTCTGTGAGCGAAATAAAGTCCAGTCTAGTACCCTCTCAAGACATGTGCTTTCTGGGTGTGAGACTGAATACAGCAGCCCAGATGGCCTTTTTAACCCGGACAAACAAAAGAGTCTATCACTTTACTTCCATCAACTATCTCATCAGTCCGTGCTGACTGCAAGGACAGTCCTTCAAGCATTAGGGTTCATGGCATCTTGTATTCTGGTGCTTCCCAATATAAACTGCATATGAGGAAGCTACAATGGTATCTCAAAATGTATGGACACAGCACTGCCAGGATTTGGACACTGTCATTCAAATAATACCTTGCCTTCAAAAAGAATTTTTGTGGTGGGCTCAGGAATGTCACCTAAACAAGGGACTCTCTGTGACCCGGCCAGAGGCGAGTCAGATTTTAACGACAGATGCCTCGGACATTGCTTGGGAGCTCATCTAAATGGAAAGTGGATACAAGACAAGTGGCCTGCCAGACTACAGCATCTACATATCAACATGAAGGAGATGTTAGCAGTCCAGTTTGCATTAATGGCTTTCAAGGAGTTACTTCTTCCAGGGCAGGTGTTGATTCTAACAGACAACACAACTGTCATGTGGTACATCAACAAGCAAGGGGGGAACACATTCTTATCCTCTATGCAGGCAAGCAATGATTTTATGGGAGACTGCGCTAAGCTTGCAACTAACTCTTCAGGCAAGGTTTCTGCGGAGCACAGAACTCCTTAGCAGATGTGTTAAGCAGACAAATCATGGATCCCCACAGTGGAAACTGGATCTTCATGTATTTCAGAAATTGACAGTGTCATGGGAACTCCAGACATAGATCTGTTAAACTTCTCCACTAAACCACCAGCTGCCAAAGTTTTGCACAAAGGGGTTTCATCACACAGCTTGGAAAGTGGATGCTCTGTCTTTCAGTTGGAAAAATCTTCATTTGTATGCCTTTCCACCTCTGCCTCTTCTTCCAAAGGTGCTATTAAAGGTCAGACAAGACAAGCCAAGGATGATTTTAATAGCTCCAGATTGGCCTCGGCAACACTGGTACCCACTACTCTGAGGTCTGGTAAGGAAGCCTCCATGGCCTTTACCTTTGATTCCACATCTGTTATCTCAGAAGGGCGGTCATCTGCTCAATGTCAAGCTTCACTCTCTTCATCTAACAGCCTGGCATATTCTGTGTTGAAACACAGCAGGTCTCAACTTCCTCAACAAGTTTTGAATGTGATTATGGAAGCTAGAAGACCTAGTACAAGGAAAGTGAATGTCGCAGAAAAATGGAAGAGATTTTTATTTTGGGTACAGCAAAGAATTTGGAGATTTCTGAGCCTAATTTGAGTGTGGCTCTTCAATATCTTACTGAGTTATTGGACAAAAGGTTTGTCCTTCTCTTCCATTAAGATTCATGCTGCAGCAATTTCAGCTCACTATGATTGTGACCCACCATTGTTTTCATCCTTTGTTCAAGCAGTTTCTTAGAGGGGCAAAGAATACAAGACCCCACGTAGAGCTCCTACTCCTGCTTGGGATCTCAATTTTGTGTTGGAAAAACTTACTCTACAACCTTTTGAGCCTGCGGCTACTGCTGAATTGAAATACTTGTCATGGAAGACTGCTTTTCTGTTGGCTATTACTTCTGCAAGAAGGGTGTCTGAGTTGCAGGCCCTTATGGCAGTAGAGCCCTTTTTGATTTTCCATAAGGATGGGGTATCATTACGTACTAATCCTTCCTTTATGCCTAAGGTGGTTTCTAGTGTGGCTTTAAACCAAACTATTCATTTGCCTACTTTTTATGCAGACCCCCAAAATAAAGGGAAAAGATTTTGCACACTTTAGATGTACACAGGCAATTGCGTTATTATTTAAGCAGGACTAAGGATTTTAGGCAGTCTCAGCAGTTGTTTGTTTCTTTTGCTTTGAGTTACAGGGCAAGCCTGTGTCACAACAAACTATTTCTAGGTGGATTGGGTTTTGCATTGCATTTTGTTATTCCCATCATGGCAAGGAGATTCCAGCTGGGATTAGGCCTCATTCCACTAGGGCTACTGCCACTTCAACAGCATTTCTAAGGGGTGGCAACTAAGGATATTTTGGAGGCAGCTACTTGGAGTTCAGTGCATACTTTCTCTAAGCATTATCACCTTCCTCTCTACTCTAAGTCTAGGGCTGGTTTTGCCACAGCTATTTTGCAAGGCATGTTGTCAGCTCCTGCTTCTTTATGATTTGCCAGCCTCCCTTACCTCTGCTTTGGGATTCTACCCAATTGTTAGGACTGCAGCAATGTGGAATGAAGAACATAGTACAGTTTTGTACCTACCATAAATGTAGATGTTAGGATCCACATTGCTGCAGTCAACCCTCCCTCCTTCCCTCTGTGTTTAGGGGTGGTTGTGTAGGTGAGGTTATATGCTGATAATTTTGTATATATTGTACATATTTTTGGTGCAGGTATATTGGGCCTTGTCTTTTTAGGGTCTTCTGACATCTGGGGCAAGAAAAGACTGAGGATATGGCGTCGGTCATGCGCATTAGTACCCTGGCGTACTGGCGTCAGTCTAATGCACCCTGACCGACGTCAGCCATATACTTTGGTATTCGGGCCGACTGGACAGCGGACTACCCAATTGTTAGGACTGCAGCAATGTGGATCCTCGAACATCTACATTTATGGTAGGTACAAAACTGTACTTTTTGCTCTGTCACCCAAGCCACTAATCAAACACAGGTGAGCTGAGCCATGGTTAGGGATTTATCCCTTTATGCCACTTGAGCAGGGCAGCTGGGCTGTAATTAAGGAAAGTTATTTTTCTGTGCCACTGTTGAGTACAGACACAGAAGTGATGCCTGTGGTGTATTTCCTATTTAGCATCCACTCATCAAGATTTTTCTTGATTGCTAATGAAGACCTTTGCTGGACTTAGATGGGTAGCCTGTTCCAGAGTATGTGAAGTCTCTGGGACAGGAATCTAAACCTTCAGCATGTCCTGTTTATTGTGGTGACATGGTTTAAGTCCCTAGACCGTGTAGCTCGGAGGGATTGGGATATCTTTAGGTGTATCTTGTCAAACAGCTCTGCATTTGACAGACCTTTATATGTCAGGCAGAGATCACCGCAGAGTAGGTGATATGGTATGGAGTAAAGATGGAGTTTTTGGAGATGGCAGTGTAGGGCATTTGTTTGAGGCCAGTAATCTCCTTTATGAGGTACTTCTGTGGTCTTTCTAGCTGCTGCAGAAGTCTTGTGAGGTACACTCCAAAAGGGGTGTCTACTCTATAATGGGTCTAATGAGTGTTGAGTAGAGTTGAACAAAGACATATTTTTTCCTGGATGAGAACCCTTTTTTGATGGTGTGCCACGTCGATGGACTTCCTGACTACTGTAGCGATGTGACTATCAAAGTAGAGACTACTGTTCACCTGGGTCACAAGGTCTCTTTTATTTATTTATTTATTTATTTATTTATTTATTTATTTATTTTACATTTGTTGACCGGGCTAGTCCAACTGGATATATGTCCATTTTCAGTAGAGGCCCGGGGAGAAAAGCTCCATATGTTGTACAAGTTCACAAAAAGGCATGAAAATAATTACAATGAGAAACAAAGCAATTTAAACATATGATTTAAAAAGATAAAATAAGATACTAGAATTTAAATTTTTTTTTTTTTTTTTTTTTTTTTTTTTATATATAGTGAGCATTAATCTGGATTAGTGCAGGAGCAGAGTGAGCATTAGTCTGGATTAGTGCAGGAGCAAAGCCAGTGTTTATTGAGATGAGTCTTTAGTTGATTTTTAAAAATTTGGAAAGAGGTTAAAGAAGTGATATGAGAGGGTAGATTATTCCATGTTTTTCCAACAGAGTTGGAGAATAAACAGTCACCTGCATGATTGTGAGATTTACTAATATTAATCAGGAGTTTGTTGGCAGAGCGAAGTTGTTTCAGGTTATTGTATGGGGAAATAAGGCTAGAGAGTATTGGTGTATTGGTTGGCTGATATAGAATCTTATGAGCTATTAAGATTTGTTGAAGAACAAGTTGGTTAGGAAGTTCAAGCCAGGCCTAGTTCTTTTAGGTTCTGGCAGTGATGAGTTCGAAATGGAGATCCTACAGCAAATCGAGCTATGTTATGATAGGATGTTTCAAGTTTCTTCATGTTGTTTTTGGAAAGATTAGTATAAATGGGACAAGCATAGAGAAGAGTAGAAATTAGGTGAGACCTAGCAATGATAGGTCTTGCTGTAGGCGTTAGGAAAGGTTTTATTCTGTAAAGGGATCCTATTTTTTTATTTACTAATTTTATGGTGTTGATGTGAGAATCAAAGTTGAGGTTATTATCAATGGTTATTCCTAATAGTTTTGTGGTTAAGTCAGGGGAAATGAGTGTTCTGTCAGAGGATGTAAGAGTAAAGTGTGGTGTAGTCAATTTACGAGTAGGTGAAAAAAGTAACAGTTTGGTTTTCTTGGGGTTAAGGAGTAGACAGCGGTCAGAGAACCATTGTTCTACAGTGTTAAAAGCTTTTTGAGTAAGTGATTGGAGTTCTGTTAGAGAGTTAGCAGTACAGATTATAGTAGAATCATCTGCGTATTGAATACAGGTAGCATGAGGAATAGCAGCTTGAAGGTCATTGATAAAAATTGAAAATAGTAAAGGGCCTAGGATTGAGCCTTGGGGTACACCTATGGAGATGGGTAGAAGATTTGAAAGTGTGTTTTTCCAAAGTACTGCCTGCTGACGATTTTCTAGGTAAGATTCAAACCAGGATAAGGCTAGCTGGTCAAGAGCAAAATATTTGAGAATATGTAGTAAAAGTTTGTGATTCACCATATCAAACGCTTTGGATAGATCGATGAAGACTGAGGATGATAAGTAGTTGTTACGGTTAGTGTTAATGGAGTCAGTGAAGGAGAGTAAAGCTGTAGTGGTACTGTGTGAGGGTCTGAAACCATGCTGACAGAGAGTAGGTTGTTGTTAAGAAGGTGATTTAGTATTTGTTTGTGAATACATTTTTCCATAATTTTTGCAAGTGGTGAGAGTAGAGCTATTGGTCGAAAATTGGAAAACTCATTACAGCTGCCTCCTTTATGTAGTGGGATGATATGAGATATCTTCCAGAGAGAGGGGAATATTCCTTCCTTTATAGATCTGTTAATTAGGACGGAAATAGGATAGCTTAAGGCTTTGGCACCTACCTGCAGGAATTCTGCAGGCAGTTTGTCTGCAGAGGGAGTGGATGGTTTTAGTTTTTGGAGCAGTGATGTGATGAAGGAGGTAGAGACAGGTTGTAAGTGGAGGGTAGGAGGTGGATTTGATATAGGTGGAAGTAGGTTTGACGTATCAGGAGATAAATGACTAGCAAGTGTTTTGATAGTATTTGTGAAGAACAGGTTGAAATCATTTGCTGTTTGTTTAGGGTTATCTGGGTTAGAGTCCTGGGGATTAGGTGTAATGGAGTGACCTGGGGATAGAAGATTGTTAATACTGGCCCAGAATTTTTTAGGTTCTTTATTAGTGTTATGCTGTAGCTGGAGGTAATAGTTCTTTTTGTCTGTTAGGATAGATCTTTTGGTGTTGTTTCTAAGTTCTCTGAAATTTTGGCGGTCAGTTAGATTTTTAGTGGTTCGCCATTTAGACCAAGATTTATTTCTAAGAATGATTTTATGCCTAGTATTATTAGTTAGCCAGGGTGCTATTTTTGTTTTAGTTCTAATGGTTCGTGTTTGGGCATGTTGGTCAAGAATTGATAAAAACGTAGAGTTAAAGTATTCTACTGCTTCATTAAGTGGGAGATATTTAAGTGAGGACCAATTTGTTTGTTTCAGATCAGCTTGAAAATGTTCAGGGTTAAAATGTTTTTTTGTTCGAAGTGTTCTAAAGGTGGTAGGTAAAGTTAAGTTGGTTTTGTGTCTAATGACATAGGTTAAAGAATGGTCGCTTAGATCATTGGGAAGGGTACCAGACTGGTAGGTTTGTTGAGGTGTATTAATCAGAATCCAGTCTAGGATGGATTCATGGTTGTTGTATTTATCAGTTCTGGTTGGACAGTTAATGAGTTGAGTAAAAGCATATAGGTTTATGTGGGATTTATGTTATTACAAGAATTCCAGTCAATGTTAGTCACCTAGAACTAGTGTTTCTTGGGGGAGGTTGTTAGACAAGTGGCTAAGAATACATTCTAATGTCAGTGTTATTTCCTGGGGGGAGATATACACAAATTATGTTGATAGCTTTATTAGGGTTAATTTGTAATTTTGAGGTGATTACTTCTGCATTCTGCCCTAGAGGAAGGTTCAGATTTGTTATACTAATTTGAAGTTGTGTTTTGTAGAGAATTGCTACACCTCCTCCCTTTTTGGTGTTACGGTCTACTCTGAGGATATTATACCCAGGAGGGGTAATTTCGTTATCCTTAATGGTAGGTTTTAGCCATGTTTCTGATAGGCATAGGATATCAAAATGATTAACATCTAAAAGGGCTTGTAGTTGAGAGATTTTATTACAAATGCTTCGTATATTAAGATGAGCTATAGTAAGAGAGTTGGCAGAAGTGTGTGATGATATAGGAGAGGTTTTGTCTTGTTTTGTGTGACTATTGATGTTTGTGGTAATTGGGCCAGGGTTAGGGTGAATGTCTCCATCCAGCAGTGATTGGAAATATAAGAAATACTCAAGCTGGTATTGTTTATATAAGATGTTGATATATTTTCTAGTTTTTTGTTTGCTAAGCTTAAAGTAAGCAAGTTTGTGGTGTTTGGTAAATAGGTAATTAGGTTTGATAGTGAGATTTAAGGTGGCAGGAGTACACGGTGAGGATGGTAAAGTGGTATGTTTAGAGGGAAACACAAGAGTAGAGGGGCGAGGATATTCATATGTGGTTAGGAAATAAGTAGTTACAAGAGGTATTAAGAGTGTTAAACAGATAGTTATCTGAAGGTATAATGGGAAAGATAATGTACCCATTCTGTATGATTAAAGGAAGTAACGGAGATAAAGAAAAATAGAAAGAAGAGGAAAGTGAAGAAGTATAATGACTTTAATAGGTAGTGAGGGGGGTAGGTCTGAGTAAGATGGGTGTGGTTAAAAGAGATAAGGGTGAGGCCTGCTAAGGAGGAGATTATACTTTATTGGTAGGGGTGTGTCAAGTGGGGAATAAAGGTAGGACCCTGGGCGGTGGGAATTGGGGGCAGGGTAGGGAGCGGAGTGAGCCGAAGGGCGAACGGAGCGGTAGAGACAAGAGAGCAGAGTGTGGATGAAGACAATCAGCAAAGTGAGAAAATCCAGAAGGTAAGTCTGGAAGTATGAGTTTAGCCACAGGTATAGACTCTGCTAGCAAGATGGTGAGGATGTTATAGGAAAGGAGATAATTAGGAATGGCTATTTCAAAAAGGAAGGAGTATAGACAGACTGAGGGAGCAGAGTAAGGCAAGCTAAAAGGGTTTAGCAGTAAGGAGTGAAGTACTAAGCAAAAGCCAAGTTTGGTCACCACCAAGGGTCTGGTACTTATGGGGCAAGAGGTAGATGCCAAGCTACAGATAGATATTCAAAGTGAAGAGAGAGAGAAAAAAAGGGGGTAGAAAAAGTAAATCAAACAATGCTAGACAGAGAAGAAAGGTTTCTGAGACGGTATGGCTGCTGGGAAACCTGTCTGGGTGGCTTAGTTTTCTAAGCACGGGTCGTTACAACCATTATTTAACAATATATGTATGCCAGTATCAATACATACTTTCACTGTCTTTCAGAGCTAATAGTCACTTTGGGAGCTGTTAGAGGTTTTCCTTTATTTTCCCTATTGTACAGTGGTATCCAAATGGGAGATAGCAGATATTTGGTGCAGAGACAGACTGGAGCACAGGTTAAGTATTTCACTGTCTTTCAGAGCTAATAGTCACTTTGGGAGCTGTTAGAGGTTTTCCTTTATTTTCCCTATTGTACAGTGGTATCCAAATGGGAGATAGCAGATATTTGGTGCAGAGACAGACTGGAGCACAGGTTAAGTATTTCACTGTCTTTCAGAGCTAATAGTCACTTTGGGAGCTGTTAGAGGTTTTCCTTTATTTTCCCTATTGTACAGTGGTATCCAAATGGGAGATAGCAGATATTTGGTGCAGAGACAGACTGGAGCACAGGTTAAGTATCAGTATCCAGCTCAGAGCAGGGATCGCAGCAACCAGATAAGAGAATAGTGCTACATATGTGGTAGTTAATGGCTATAGAGTTTTTACCAAAGGGAATGACAATGCACGTTTTCGCATTGAGCTGGAGGCCATGGCTCTGACACGAGGCATCTGTCTCAGCGAGGCACTTCTGTTGGATGTCCACATCATTTGGTGACTTGACTATGGCTCCTAGTTTGCAGTCATCTGCGAACTTTATTAGCCAGTGGCCTTATGTGTTAGCCTGTACTTCACAGAAGTAGATGCCAAACAGGAGAGGTCCCAGGACCAAAACGTGTGTACTCCACTTGTGACTAGTTTAAATCAGATTCTGAGTCTGCACCTTTTACATTGTGTTTTCTGCCAGTGAGCCAGTTGGCAACCCATCTTGTGAAGTATGGCTTTATACCTAGTTTAGTGTGTTTAGCTATAATTACGGAATGGGAATAGTGGTTGAAATCTTGGCAAGGTCAAGATAGGCGTTGTGAACCACCTTACCCTCGTCTATTGCTTTAGTGAGTGCCTCACAGAAGTCAGTCAGCTTCAGGAGGCATGATCTTACTTTCACAAATCTGAACTGGATGTGATCCAGAGTTAGGAGGTTACCAATGTATTTATAGATAAATATATGTGTGTGTGTGTGTGTGTGTGTGTATATATATATATATATATATATATATATATATATATATATATATATATATATATATACATATATATATATATATACATATATATATATATATACATATATATATATATAGATATAGATATATATGTGTGTGTGTGTATATATAACATATAATATATATAGATTATCTAGATGAGTGTGTGGATTTCCTGATCATGGAGAATACTCTTCCTTCATTCCACCATTGTGTCCTTTTTATGCAATGTGTCTAAGACTAATCTTATAGCAGAAAATATCTGTGAGAAAGTAAACTGATATTGATGCTGACTAATTCTAGGATCCTTAACTGGAAGATGCACTCATGGGAGGGTCTCCTTGCACCGTAAGTTGCAGACCTTCGTGAGCTTATGAAACTTGGTGTAGGCCTGTGGAGAGCACCCTTGTCTTACCATACTATGCTTGATTGCAGACATTCCAAAGGCAAAAGTAGGTAAGATGGAGTACAGGCAGTGGAGTCTCTTTCTACATTAAGGACAGCCACACCTCCATAATGGTTTGCCTGCATGACGGGCTGGAAATATTCCAGGTGCAACTGACAGTTGGCTGTACACACATTCAAGTTACAGGCCTCTATAGACCCTACTGCATGACTCTCGACACCCACTCCTCATAAATGACCTAGTTGACTCCATCATGGTATGACCAAACACTGTAAGCCTTGGTGACTTCAACAACCTCACCAGAGACTGGATGGAGTACTCCTTCAGTAATTCAATTACACACTGATTCCTTGTCCATCAGTTCTAACAAAGTAGACCAGCTGGTGTCATCAACCACAAAGTTAGATAAGATTGTGGACAGGGTTATCACCAACATGGGCAATTGAGGTGCCACTCACATAGAATGTTCCTGTCCTTTGATCTCAGATGATCAGTCTGTCTCATTGAAATTTTCTGTAGTACAAACCACAGCTATAACAGGCCTAAAAAAATATCAAAAGATGAATATAACCTACTAAGGGATGGTATGAATGGCTTAACAGAGTACGTCAATGTAGTTTACATCAACCTGTACAACTGCATGGAGTCATTCATAAAAAAAGATGCAAAACCTGTTCCTCAAGTAAAAGGAACTTGTCTGGTGGACATCTTCTATGAAATGGCTTTACAACAAAAGGAAGCAACTGTTCTCCATGTAGAAATAGGAGGAACTGCCAAATTAGGAAAAAATGCATCTTTAGGCTCAACAAGCAAATGAGATGACTAGTGATGAACTGCAGTACCAATTATGAATATAAAATAACATAAAATAAGGGAAAGCACTAAGCCTTCTTCAGTTTCATCATTGGCACTCCATGGAAAACACAAGGTTTGTTCACAAGTAGTACTTAACAGCACCACTCATACTGATCGTGTTAATGTAGACAACCGGAAAGTGGATTGGTTGAGTACAAGCATTAAACCCCCATCGACACCCAAAGGACCATTAGACATGCATGATTCAATTTCCATGCCTCACATTTGAATCAATGTAGTGTGAACTGGGCTATCCACGTAAAAAACACAACTTCCTTGAGACCTGATGGTATCCCATGACACATTTTTAACCATCTCCAGCCAGAACTAGAGTCACCACTGAGCACCCATTTCAATCACAGACAAAATACAGGTTTAATTCAAGCAGCGTGTAAGAGTTGCCACTGTCACCCGTTCGCAGAAAGGTGGTGCCGCTACTGACCCTATACAATATTGCAACATAACCAGGAGAAGTATGATATGTAAAGTCATTGTCCATATTAATCAGGATGTCATGAACAAGGACATAAGCAATCTCCTAACACTTGACCACACACAATTTGGATTTGTTAAGGGCAGATCTTGCCAGTTGAACCGGGTTTCTTCTTTGAGACATTTCACCAAGGACCTGGATGAGGCAAAGTGAGTATATACAGCATGCAGTTGACTTGGCCAAGGCCTTTGACATAATCCCATAGTATGGCACCAGTTAAAAGCTAACAAAATTAGGATGAAAGAATGGTCTGATCAGGTGGATCAAAAAGTGGCTCAACCATAGGACAAAAACGGTGGGAAAAGGTTCCGACGCCAATGACAGAAGAACTGCCACTATTGTTGTTCTGCAGTAATATTTATTGGGATGTATACTGCTTTCTACCTCCTTGTCATAATTCCAGGCTATGACTAAATGGCGTCGGCTGTTCAGTTTTGTGAACAAATGTCAAATGGGCACTGTGAGTGACTCACCCAATTTTGTTAATAAACTGAAAGAGGGTCTCACAGCCAGAAATGACTGGTGCCAAAATAATCGCGTTTAGCTAAATGATAGAAACTCTATTAGCATACCATTCTTAAAAAACATGGTCCCTACTGAATACCGCTACTTCAGTGGCAAACCCTAAGACCTCAACCTGTGTTGAGAGATCTGGGTATTCAGGTTCACAACAATTTCATATCTGACCGTCAGGGAGCAGCTGTACTAATGAAACGCCTTGTATTTGGTTCAGCTCATAATTGTAGGTATTGCATCCAAAAAAAGGAGGTTATTACATGTCTGTAGTCCTGTTTGATTAGGCCATTAATTATTGATAAGGAACCATTTGTTGCCTCTATAGTTTACCTGCACCAAATGACAAGGTCACATAAGTACCTCAGAAACTGAGTGGATGGCCTTAGATAAGAATCATTTCACTCAGCAACATACAAATTTCTCAGAGGTGATGTGTGTCTTGCTTACAAGGCAATCTGAGTGCCTTCCCTAGCAGAGATGCTCCATATCTGTTAGTGTAACTGAATGCGCATTACCGTATCAAAAGTCCAAATTGTAATATGTGATATATCTCACTGAGGCTGCACCATGTCTGGAATACAATTCCCAGACACATCAAACATACTACCTCGATGACACGCTTCAAGTCCAACCTTCATAAGTGGATGGAAAACCAGCTTTTTGTCCTTGGGGTTGAAGCCATATCCTTCATTGGCCGGGGGAACTGGTGTTGAATGGAGTTTTGTCAGTAGCCTAGTAATCTCCTATAATCTTACATCTGTATACGAAAACTTACATCGAAGATGCAAACACAGAGACCTAAACAATGAAACCCCATAACACAGACAACCACGTAAGTATAGTACACACATCAAAAACATACAGAAATACATACAGAACTGCCACAAGCAACCAACCACATCACCCTACACTACAAATAGGCAGGGGCAAGCCCCCCTGCACCCCACACCACTGTAATATTATAACTCTGAGATTGAACAAACAGACACACAAGACAAACTCACACCCACACACTACAGTCTGTCACACAAAGACACACACACACACCACAGTCACAACACACACAAACAGAAGTACCCCTCACAAATACACTTACACATGCATACTCAGGCACAGCGGAACACCAAAAGCGCTAAATCATAATCACGTAACACCGAGATTTTGAATATGGTGCTTTTCGGTGTTCTGAACTTTCCTTGTTTTGGTGATAAGTGGTAGAGGGTATTTCCTAGGTAATAAGTAGTCATTTATTATGTATTTTTTTTATTTATTTAACATATGTTTACTGGGAAAATGTCCAGCTGGGAAGAGTTGAACATTGATAGCGGAGGCCCAGGGAGTAAATCTGTATACAGTAGTATATGAGATATGAAAAAAATACATTATTAAATACAGATACAGACATAAAATACACAGTACGTATATACAGCATACAGTACAACACAATAATAGTAATGATGCACTTTTGAGATTTTAAGTATTTTTCCTCTTGATGATCTGTTGATCAGTGGCAGTGAAAACATTGAGCAGCCTGCCTGCCCTGTGGGAGTGGTTACTGACTTGAAACTGTAGTTTTATTGGCCATTTTGGGTCAATTCCAAACTCCTTCATCTTCCTCTCTTAAAACCTGGTTGCCTCATGGTTTTGGCATCTTTTCAGGCTTGTTGGCTGTTGGTGAAGCACCCACCAAGAGGAGAAAATGCTGAGATAAGAAAGGAGCCACTTTTGAGATTTTAAGTATTTTTCCTCTGTTTATTTGCTAAGTTTTTCTGCATAGCTGCCTATTTTGAGCATTTTCTGGCTTGTTAAACTTGATTTCTGCATTAGTAACTGTATTTAGAGCACAACCTAGAGCTGTTTACTGAATTTCCTGTTTGCACTTATTTTTAAAATCGTTTTTTTCTCAAAACTTGCATTTTATCTGTCTTTGGCCTAGCACTCTTGTGTGGGGTCATTTACTGCACTGTTATAACTTGTGAACATCTGCTATCTCTGAAAAAAACAAAAAAATCTTGATTTTTCCCCACTTTTCTGAGATTTAAAAAAGTTCAGTTACAGGCTTGCTGTTCTTGAACTGTTTGTAAGTTTCTTGGAGGCCATTTTTTGCTTGGGCTAAAGGGAAGTCTCTCTGTTGATCAGTGGCAGTGAAAAACATTGAGCAGCCTGCCTGCCCCTGTGGGAGTGGTTACTGACTTGAAACTGTAGTTTTATTGGCCATTTTGGGTCAATTCCAAACTCCTTCATCTTCCTCTCTTAAAACCCTCTTTTGTGCGGATGTTCTTCATTCCACATTGCTGCAGTCCTAACACTTGGGGTAGTCCGCTGTCCCAGTCGGCCCGAATACCAAAGTATATGGCTGACGTCGGTCAAGGCGCATTAGTCTGACGTCAGGACGTCAGGGTACAAATGCATGACATGACCGTCATATCCTCAGTCTTTTTTGCCGCATGGTCCGATGCAGAAGCAGTTTTGCGAGTGCAGGTTGGCGTTCTGAAATTTTCTGAAGTCGGAGTTTCAGACCGAATCAAAGTTGGCTAAGTACCCGTTGGGAATATTTTGGTTTTCTTGCCTCAGTATTTAACCGGATGTCAGAAAAAGTGAATAACTGTATTTCTTGTGGGAAACAGATACCTCATAGGGATTACCATACCTTGTGTATACCTTGTTTAGGGCCTGAGCACGACGTTGTTGGATGCCGCTCTTGTGCTAGATTTAACAAACGCACTATTAAGAGAAGGTTAGACTGTGCCAGGTTAGTTTTTGGGAAGCGTTGTAATTATAAAATGCCGTCGGATGCTCCGACGCCCGCTTCGTCCAAAAAGCGCAAGGACAAAGCAGCAAAGCCTAGATTGGAAGAACAGTCAGTCCCGGACGTCGGTTCTTTAGAAGGCTCAGTGGAGCCGGAGGTTCTGCCAGGAGTTTCTTTGGAGTCTCAGGGAGAGACTTTACTGTTACAGGATGTGTCCTCTCAGGAGGTAGGCCAGGCTGAAGGGGCTTCTCAGGTGGCTGTTCTTCCCTCTCTTCCTAAGGTGGTTAGAGCCTCCCCTTCTGTTTCCAAGGCTTCTTTGAGAGGCAGGCCAGGTTTAACTTCAGTGGGGGTTTCTCCTAGCTCTTCAGGATCTTTGCCTAAGAAACATATGCTTAAAATGGCAGAGGATTTGATTACTATGATTAGAGGTTCTATGCCCCTCCTGATAAGAGGCCTAGGGTGGAACCTGAGTTTGAGAGTTTTGAGCAGTGTTCGAGGCTTCTGAGTCTTGGCTGAAGACTTGCAGGAGTATCCTCCTTATTCTGATTCTGATGTGGATGATTCTACTCCTTCAGCTTCTCCTCCTGAGGATTTTTCATTTTCAGAGACCCTTCATTCCATGAGGGAGCATTTTAAATGGGAAGGTCAAGATTTCTCTGATTCCAGGAAGAGGCTTAGGGAATTTTTGTTTTTACCCCAGCATAGGCCTTTAGCTATACCTCCTGTTCTGAATGTGGTGGAAGATGTTTTTGCAGAGGCTTCCCTGAACCCTGATTCTTTGCCTCCTGCCCCAGTTAAACCAGATAGGTACTATAGGGTGCCTGAAGCTCATAAGTATCTTTTAAGAGTCCTAGGGCAGACCCGAAACTGTCTCTCAGGGGCCTAAAGGTGTTAAGGCTTCTGTTGTTAAAAATCCTGTTCCTCCTGATAAAGAGGCAAGGGCTTTGGATAGATGGGGAAAGAAAGTGTATACTTCTTCCACTTTAGCCATGAGGGCGTTGAATTGCCAGTTTCACATGTTAAAATATCAAAATTATCTCCTTTCACAATTGAAGTCTAAGGTGGATGCTCTGGCGGAAGGCATTGAGTGTAAAGAGTTGCAGGATTTAGTTCATGTGTCTGAACAGGTGGGTAAGCATTCCTTGCAATGTGGTTTTGATGCTGTGCAGGCCTCCTCGAGGGTGGCTGCCACTGGTTCTGTTCTTCGTAGGCACGCCTGGTTGAGGGATCAGAATTTAGCTGAGCATGTTAAGACAAGGATTTTGGATGCTCCATTACAGTCTGACGTGTTGTTTGGTTCGCCTGTGGAAGCAGTTTTAAAGAAAATGGAGGACAAGGCTAAGTCTATGCAGACTGTTAAAGATTTTTTGCAGGTGCAGCCTCCAAGTTTAGTAGAAATTGGCCTACTAAGGGATGGACATATCCTGCTTATGATTCCCAGTCTAGGGGTAGGTCTAGACGTGGTAGGGGCAGAGCTCAAGGTTCTTTTAGGCCTAGAACAGGAGTTCACCTGCTCAGTCTTCTGGTGAGGGCAGGGGTCAGTCCTTTCGTAAACAGACCCAATGACCTGCCTTTTCAGCTGCCAGTACATTCTCGTCTGGCAGCACCTTTGGGAGGAAGGCTGAGTCTTTTCAAAGAAAATTGGGATTTAATTACCCAAGACAGATGGGTATTGGATATCATTCACCACGGTTACAGGTTTTATTTCCATACCTTGCCTCCTTTCAAAGGCATGCCAGACATTCCTCCTCTACAAAGAACAGAGGCTCACAAGCAAATTTCTCTGTTACTCCAAATAGGGGCCATTCAGCCGGTTCCTGTGCCAGAAAGGGGCCTAGGATTTTATTCTCGCCTGTTCCTAGTACCAAAGAAGGGGAACACGTGGAGACCAATTTTGGATTTATCTATCCTCAACACTTATCTGGACATTCCCAAGTTCAAAATGTTGACGTTACAACAGCTTTTACCTCTGCTGGGCAAAGATCACTGGATGGTAACTTTAGATCTCAAGGAGGCTTACCTTCATGTGCCTATCAGACTAAGTTGCAGGAAGTATTTCGAGCTGGGAATTCCCATTATCAGTTCTCTGCATTGCCCTTTGGCTTATCTACTGCGCCCAGAGTATTCACAAAGGTTCTGGCTCCAGTGATAGCTTACTTCAGGCTAAAAGGAATACAAATCTATCCTTACTTGGACGACTGCCTGATTCTGGCTCAAGAAAAGGAAGACCTTTTACAGCATTTGGAATATGTGATAGCAGTGCTAAGATGCCTAGGGTATTCTGTGACCGAAATAAAGTCCAGTCTAGTACCCTCTCAAGACATGTGCTTTCTGGGTGTGAGACTGAATACAGCAGCCCAGATGGCCTTTTTAACCCCGGACAAACAAAAGAATCTTTCCATTTACTTCCATCAACTATCTCTTCAGTCCGGGCTGACTGCAAGGACAGTCCTTCAAGCCTTAGGGTTCATGGCATCTTGTATTCTGGTGCTTCCCAATGCCAAACTGCATATGAGGAAGCTGCAATGGTATCTCAAAAATGTATGGACACAGCACTGCCAGGATTTGGACACTGTCATTCAAATAATACCTTGCATTCAACAGGAATTTTTGTGGTGGTCTCAGGAATGTCACCTAAACAAGGGACTCTCTGTGACCCGGCCAGAGGGGAGTCAGATTCTAACGACAGATGCCTCAGACATTGCTTGGGGAGCTCATCTAAATGGAAAGTGGATACAAGACAAGTGGCCTGCCAGACTACAGCATCTACATATCAACATGAAGGAGATGTTAGCAGTCCAGTTTGCATTAATGGCTTTCAAGGAGTTATTTCTTCCAGGGCAGGTGTTGATTCTAACAGACAACACAACTGTCATGTGGTACATCAACAAACAAGGGGGAACACATTCTTACCCGTTATGCAGGCAAGCAATGATTTTATGGGAGACTGCGCTCAGCTTGCAACTAAATCTTCAGGCAAGGTTTCTGCCGGGAGCACAGAACTCCTTAGCAGATGTGTTAAGCAGACAAATCATGGATCCCCACGAGTGGAAACTGGATCTTCATGTATTTCGGAAATTGACAGTGTCATGGGGAACTCCAGACATAGATCTGTTCACTTCTCCACTAAACCACCAGCTGCCAAAGTTTTGCACAAAGAGGTTTCATCACACAGCTTGGAAAGTGGATGCTCTTTCTTTCAGTTGGAAAAATCTTCATGTGTATGCCTGTCCACCTCTGCCTCTTCTCCCAAAGGTGCTCCTAAAGGTCAGACAAGACAAGCCAAGGATGATTTTAATAGCTCCAGATTGGCCTCGGCAACACTGGTACCCATTACTGAGGAGTCTGGTAAGGAAGCCTCCATGGCCTTTACCTTTGATTCCACACCTGTTGTCTCAGAGGGACGGTCATCTGCTCAATGTCAAGCTTCACTCTCTTCATCTAACAGCCTGGCATATTCTGTTTTGAAACACAGCAGGTCTCAACTTCCTCAACAAGTTTTAAATGTGATTATGGAAGCCAGAAGACCTAGTACAAGGAAAGTGTACGCAGAAAAATGGAAGAGATTTTTATTTTGGAGTGCAGCAAAGAATTTGGAGATTTCTGAGCCTAATTTGAATGTGGCTCTTCAATATCTTACTGAGTTATTGGACAAAGGTTTGTCTTTCTCTTCCATTAAGATTCATGCTGCAGCAATTTCAGCTCACTATGATTGTGACCCACCATTGTTTTCGCATCCTTTGTTCAAGCAATTTCTTAGAGGGGCAAAGAATATAAGACCCCACGAGAGCTCCTACTCCTGCTTGGGATCTCAATTTTGTGTTGGAGAAACTTACTCTACAACCTTTTGAGCCTCGGCTACTGCTGAATTGAAATACTTGTCATGGAAGACTGCTTTTTGTTGGCCATTACTTCTGCAAGAAGGGTTTCTGAATTGCAGGCCCTTATGGCGGTAGAGCCTTTTGATTTTCCATAAGGATAGGGTATCATTACGCACTAATCCTTCTTTTATGCCTAAGGTGGTTTCTAGTGTGGCTTTAAACCAAACTATTCATTTGCCTACTTTCTATGCAGATCCCCAAAATAAGGGGGAAAAGATTTTGCACACTTTAGATGTACACAGGCAGTTGCGTTATTATTTAAGCAGGACTAAGGATTTTAGGCAGTCTCAGCAGTTGTTTGTTTCTTTTGCTTTGAGTTCTCAGGGCAAGCCTGTGTCAAAACAAACTATTTCTAAGTGGATTGGGTTTTGCATTGCATTTTGTTATTCCCATCATGGCAAGGAGATTCCAGCTGGGATTAGGTCTCATTCCACTAGGGCTACTGCCACTTCAACAGCATTTCTAAGGGGGGTGGCAACTAAGGATATTTTGGAGGCAGCTACTTGGAGTTCAGTGCATACTTTCTCTAAGCATTACCACCTTCCTCTCTACTCTAAATCTAGGGCTGGTTTTGCCACAGCTATTTTGCAAGGCATGTTGACAGCTCCTGCTTCTTTATGATTTGCCAGCCTCCCTTACCTCTGCTTTGGGATTCTACCCAAGTGTTAGGACTGCAGCAATGTGGAATGAAGAACATAGTACAGTTTTGTACCTACCATAAATGTAGATGTTCGAGGATCCACATTGCTGCAGTCCAATTTACCCTCCCTCCTTCCCCTCTGTGTTTAGGGGTGGTTGTGTGGGTGAGGTTATACTCTTGTAATTTTGTATATATTGTACATATTCTTGGTGCAGGAGTGTTTGGTGTTTTTTGGTTTTGGCCTTATCTTTTTAGGGTCTTCTGACATCTGGGGCAAGAAAAGACTGAGGATATGACGTCGGTCATGCGCATTTGTACCCTGACGTCCTGACGTCAGACTAATGCGCCTTGACCGACGTCAGCCATATACTTTGGTATTCGGGCCGACTGGGACAGCGGACTACCCCAAGTGTTAGGACTGCAGCAATGTGGATCCTCTAACATCTACATTTATGGTAGGTACAAAATTGTACTTTTTGCGTGTTTTTGTGCATAGCGCAACAGTGGGCAGTGCCACCTAATTGGGTTTAAACTATTCCTGGCTCAGCAAAGTCTGCTCTTCACTTTTTTCCCTTAGAACTGCTCTATCTCTCAATTTAAGCACCATATTCTCATTCTAAGGCCTTTCTCTGGTCCAATTAAGTAATCCTACAAGTTAGCACTATTAAACCATAAGCACTACTTACTCTTATACTCTCTACAATTACCCTGTCCTCTATTGGTCCGTCTTAAATTCAGTTTTCCTATATTACTCTAGCATGTCCAAAGGTCAGTCAATGGTTTCCTCTCCAGTCCAGCTGGTGAATATGGGAATTTTGAGGCAATGTTACAACTGTCTCATGTACACGGACAACCCTCTCCTCCTCCAAACAGGTTCAAATATATGTGAGAGATGCAACTATTTAGCCAAACTGGAGGCTGAGCTCTCTCATCTCAAAACTGGTGTAACCAGTCAGGAGGAGAAGGTAACCTCACACAACACAATTCCAGTATCACATAGTCCCACCACATCAGCGAACCAAACACATAAATACACAAAAACATACTCGGAGGCTCTAAATAAAAATCTACCTAAGCAACAGAGACCTCTAAAGCAGACATCCAAGCAAACGCTACCTCAAAACAAAACACGCACAACACATAGCCCACAAAGTCAGTGTGCCAAGCAGCCACAGCTCTGAAGGCTGAATAACACACCTGATACTCTTGTAATAGGTAACTCTATTGTCAGACACAGTGACGTCCCGCTCACCAGGCTGAATAAAGAGAAGGTCACGGTGAGCTGCCTGTCGGGTGCTGGGATCCGCCACATAACGCAAGCACTCAGGTCCCTCCAAAGCAAATACAAATATGACTCAGTCATTGTACATGCTGGTGTGAATGACCTGAGACATACCTCCCTGGACTACATGAAAAGAGACACAGAGGAGCTCTCTGATCATGTAGCCCAGGCTGGTATGACCCTGACCTTGAGCAGCATCTTACCCTCACATAGAATGATGCCACAGTACAAAGACAAAATGATCGATTTTAACAATTGGCTAAAATTTTGGTGTCATTCAAAGGGGATCCGGTGTCTGTCAGCCTGGGATGACATGCTCGACAAGCCACATTGCTTTGCTAGGGACGGCTTGCACCTGTCACCACTGGGCTTTTGGATATTGGCAAAGGCTCTTGCCACCCCCATAGTGCCTTTTTTAGGCAAGGCTCAAAAGTCAAACCCACCCCTATAGACAGCACAAGGAACAAGAAACTAAGGGTAATGCTGCTTAATGCCAGAAGTCTTAACCTCAAGATGCACACACTCGAAGCTCTCCTCAGTATGGAGAACATCGATGTTTGTGCAGTGACAGAAACCTGGTTCAAGGCTCCAGAGAGCACCCCAGCACTACCAGGCTATACCTCATATCATGCTTTTCGGCCGCAAAACCCGGACCGAACCACAAAAGGAGGGGGAGTTTCCATATTTATCAAGGATATTCACACCTCCAGGTTAGTGGCATTGCACAAAGTATCGGAGACCATCTATGTGCAACTAACAGTGGGCAAGACTGCTTTTCAGTTTATAGCATCCTACAGACCACCCTCTCAGTCAGGAATCCCACTCGGCTTTCCTGAAAACATTGGAGAACATGAAGATCTCTCAGAACACCATTATATTGGGCGACTTCAACTACCCAAACATTGACTGGGAGCACTACTCAAGCCCCAGCACCTTAGCCCAAAGGTTCCTGGAAATTATAAACTCAAATGCTATGGAACAACTAGTCACCACTCCCACAAGAGGGGACAACATACTAGACCTGATCATTACCAACATGGGGACTCTATGCTCCACACCAGAAGTATAGCTCTCATTTGTAAGATCAGACCATAAATTAATTTCACTGGATGTCCACATCCCGACCCCACCCCCAGCCCAGAAAACCACAGTGAAAAACTTCTCAAAAGCAAACTTCTCACTTCTCAAAACCGAAGTGGAATCCTTCAAGGCCCAGGGCCAGTGGAAACTACGGCCCAAACTGTCGAATCCTTTTTAAATGCATTCTACGGACATCTCCAGGAATGCATGGATCATGCTATCCCAAACAAAACCAAGACCCAATCATCCAAAGGCAGGTGTCCAGTCTGGTGGACTCCTGCCATAAATAAACTGCACAACAGAAGGAGGAAGCTACTACATGATAGAGCAAAATCCCTAACAGGGAAGGCATCTCTGATCAGTACTAGCAAAAAATAACGATCCCTCATAAAATCCTCCAAGGCCAGCTTCGAGAGAAAAATTGCACAGGACATCAAAGACTATCATAAGGCTTTTTTCAGTTATGTTAGGAACCTGGGATGCAACTTCCAGACTTGTTCTGAGTTGATTCTAAATGACAAAAAATCCACTGAACCCACAGACATCACCAATATCCTGGCAGACAGGTTCAGTGCAAACTCCCCCCCCCTCCCCCCAAAAGAGCAAGTATCTATCCCGGCAGAGTGCTGCCTCCCAAACATCTCTGATGCTCAGGTGAAGGCTGCTCTCTCCAAAGCAAAAAACACTGCTTCTATGGGACCAGATGGCATCCCGGGTTGCGTCCTACATGAACTCCAAGAGGAACTAATCCCTCAAATAAAACAGCTATACAATCTCAGCCTCACTACAGGATATGTGCCCACAGAATGGCGTACAGCAACAGTGGTCCCACTCCACAAAGGTGGAGCCTCTACGGACCATGGAAACTATCACCTCATAAGCCTGACTAGCTTAGTCTGCAAGGCTATGGAGAGGATCATCATGGAGCTCATAAACCAAGACATTGGGGACCTACAGACACTAGATCCTACCCAGTTCGGCTTTGTCAAGGGCAGATCCTGCCTTTTGAACCTGGTTTACTTCTTCAAAACAGTCACCAAAGCCATAGATGAAGGGAAGGTAGTCCACACAGCCTATCTGGACCTTGCAAAGGCATTTGACACAATACCCCACTTGGGCATCATAGATAAGCTATCCAGCTTAAATATAAACCCCTATGTCACAAGATGGGTCGCAAACTGGCTCAAAGACAGAACCCACAGAGTGAGAGTTGCTGGAGCTATGTCAGACTCAAAACCGGTCACAAGTGGCGTCCCACAGGGTTCTGTCCTGGGACCACTCTTGTTCGGTATATACTTTTCCGAGGTACAGGCAAACGTGGGAGGACTATGGCTCACCAAGTTTGCAGACGACTGCAAACTGGGCGCCATAATCGACTCTCCAGCTGACACAAACATCCTTCAAAAAGGTCTCACAGAGACAGATAACTGGTGCCAGTGCCATGGTTTAAAGCTAAATGCCAAAAAGTGTATAGTCATACCCTTTGGCAAAAACAATGTGCCCACAAATTACCACATAGGCAGAAACCCATTAAGTACAGAGAAAGATATTAGGGACCTGGGGACCCAAGTTGATAGCAATCTCTCCTTTGACAACCACATTGCCAAAGTGGTTAGAAAGACCTTCTACATAGCCCACCTCATCACGAAGGGTTTCATATCTAGATGAAGAGAGGTAATCATGCCCCTTTATTCATCCTTCATCAGGCCTATCATAGAATACAATGCCCCTTTTGGGATGTACCTTACCCGACACCTGCAGCAATTAGAAAGACCCCAAAAGTATCTCACCAAGAGGATCAAGGGTCTCAAACAGATGCCATATGCTGCTCAGTTAAAAAAACTCCAGCTCTACTCAGTTGCATACCGCCTACTTCGAGGCGATCTATGCCTGACATACAAAGCTATGTGAAATCCAGAATTAATGGACATGCTCCACCTCAGTAAATATAAATCCCTTAGAGCCACACGTTCGAGGGACTTGAACCTCTGCAGAGAAATAAATAGAACTTGCTGGAGAGACAGGTTCATAACCCAGAGGCTCCCTTCGCTCTGGAATAGAATTCCAGTTCATGTGAGGCAGAGTACCTCCCTGAATCTCTTCAAGAAGAATCTCGATAGGTGGATGGGGGATCGTATGTTTGTCCCAGGGATTACTCCCGTGTCACTATTAGACAGAGGCACAGTAAACTAAACCTTAAAAAGGGCACAGTATACTCAAATCAAGGGGTGGCATAAGCTATACAGAATCGGGCTAGGCTTATAATTGCCCCAGGGCAGATAGCCTAGTATGAACCTAAGAACCTCTGTGAGCCATAGAGAATTGTAGAGTACAACATTAACATAACAGACAAAAATTGTAGTTAGATGGATGTTTTTGACTGGGTGAAATTATACATTTAGCAGAACCAGCATTGAGCCCTGACTTTTTTTTGCTAGTATAGAACATACAGCAGTAGAAACAATAATGGTTTAACTATTTTATAAATATAGTTCACTGTAGTGTTTGGTGGTGATCATGTATGATGGTGGCATACATAGATAGGAATACACAGTAAACTGACAGAGCATGCTGCACTTATAGTTAAAATAAGATTGTCATCAGCTTCATTGCCTAGTAGTGTTAAAAGACGCTAGGTAGGAAAAGAGGAAGTGTGTATAGGAGTGTTTGCAGTTATTACCTATGGCTAGTACATGAAGAAGACCCTGAGTTATGCAAGTGTAAGGTAATTACGTGTGTTATCTGGTGATCGGATGTCAAGAGACAGTGCATGTCGGGTTTTTTTTCAACATCAGTGTCTAAGACAAATCTTTGAACGCTCAAAATTTCGTACTTTATATGTTTGAGAGCAAACGTTTGAAATTTTAAGTTTTTGAAGACTGACTTTGAATGGGCGTACAGTGCAGATAGGGAGAATTTCCATTTTCTGCAATGAAGTGCGGTCTCGTAGTCGGTGTATATAAGTAGGGGTGGTGTGTTTGTGAAGGGTGGCTTGCCCCTGAGTCACACTTTTAAAACTTTTTTTTTTATTTTTTTATTTTTATTTGATGTTGGAACATCGTAATGTCGAACCTTTGTTCTCCACCATGTAATGTTTGCCATTTTTGATGTTGCAACATTTAACATAGACCCCAACATCAATATCATAGAGAGCGTGTTTAGCATACAGAGTAGTCATGATCAAATGATATGTACTCTGTCTTTTACTTTACCCTATTGCTGTAGTGTAACATTTTTCAGTAAAGTTAGTGTTGTCTACTCTTATCTTGTCAAGGCTTTTCTGTCTGCGCTATAAGGTTGAGTGGTATGCCTTCAGTTATAACTGAAATGTCATGAAATAACAAGAAATTAATGGCTTTTCTTGCATGTATATTCCTGTATGCTAGACAGACTTTTTTGTGTGTAATTAGAACTGGTCAGTACAACTTTATTCATATATAAATAGACACACACATTCCATGTTAAATTCTAGTTTAATTTAATTTTACACACTAAATTAAGTAAGCAGACAGACAAGTGCCATGTGAAGTAATAGTTTTATTTATTGCACTACTTGATAACTATGATGTCTAGACATAGAACGATGCAAAATGACAATTTGATGATTAATTATGACAATGAAGGACAGCTATAATACACACTGTTCAATTATAGGAACACCATTGCACATAAAACTAACAAAATGAGTAAACATGGAGAGAGCCTTCTATACTTAATAGAGCCAGTCTGTTAAACATCTTATATAGATTTAGACATTTCACATATGTACATACATAGAAATATTTTGTGCTTGATAATGCCATTATTGCGTGTAAAGATGTAGTTGAGTTTGACCTTATTTCCAGTCCTTACATTTGTTCAAATATCATCTTGCTTGAATTCCTCTTCTGCATGTAGACCAAATGTTTGACATTCCTTCGCAAAGTGGTATAATCCTTTATTCTATTCACATTTTTGTGTTTTTGCCTTGCTCTATAGAGCTCATGTTGTGACTCAAAAGGGTCTCACAGCCTCCCACTTATAGGGTTATCAGTCTGAAATTAATAAGCACACCAACAAATAAAAAGCTGAATAAAGAAATAAGTTTAAAAAATTAAAATGATTTTAAACATGTAAGTTTAATTCATAGTATCTTGGAGAGTACAGTGAACATCTATTGCTTGTTTTCATCACATACTGAAGTAAACAAATGTTTCTCGACATGTACCATGTTATGTGTGTGTATAGTTGGTAGTGTTACAGTACGTAAATCGCAGTAGGGGCTATTGAGAAAGGATAAATAGCACACTGTGAAAAGCGAAACTATGCAGTGAGTACTGATGTGCTGGGCATCTGCAATTGAGAGATATCTGTAGCACAATCATGGTAGATTGAAAAAATGTGTCAGCAGTAACTTATATTAATGACCTTATAGTGACATTAAAAATAGATGGTTTCTAAAAATACATACATCAATCAACTGATGTTGTCTGGATATATATTCGATATGCAGCTGGTACATTTGTAAGATGCCTGGTAATTATATATTCGTTTGATGTTCATCGGAATTTAGTAATCATGCAGTTCAAAAGACCGATAATAAGAGTAGCCAGCTAAGATTGAGCACTGCTGAGTGAGTTAAGCTCTATGGACCAGAAGAAGCATGCTATATACCACAAAGAGGATTAATGATTTGCAGGTTATTCATTCAGAATACTGAATAGAGACCATGTCTAGTATTGCTTGACATGGACAGGAAGGTTATACTCCGTGAGTGTGCCAACACTCAAGTAAGATTACGATCTGTAAAAATTTGGGTGACTGAAGGAAAGAATGCTCTTGTTACTTGATAGGTTGATTGGTGGTTAGTAGGATACTGACCCATAGGTCTTTATAAGCCTATACATGGGTACCCAATATACTACTAGAGAAACACAATATTAAGGATCTAGCCGAAAGACAAGATCTTAGTTAACAATAGATGCTCATATCTAGGAGCATAATGGGTGAAATCCTGTAAAGGAATTTATGGTTTCCCATCCAGGCATCCAGGCTTACATGTAAACAGGCTCATATAGAGGCTCTGTTTGATGTGAATTGCTTGCCTATTCTGGAGGAGTGGTAATCTCTGAGAGACATATCTGTCCAGAAGGTCCTATTTATGTCACGGCCATGGATAAGGTGCATGAAGCAAGTGATCCTTATCCCATTATTCTTGCTGATGTGCATAGTTTTAATGTAAGTTTGGAACCTAAGATTGGTGTGTATGGCGGGCACAAATCTACAGTAAGTAGTCTGTATGCTACTGAGTACAGTGATGGTTATTTGAGTCTGTCAGTGCATGACACGTGGTGGAGACCCTGTAATTTGCTTGCTTATAAATCTCTGGGGTCTCTCAAGTTGCTGCTGGTGGGAGGGTAGGTAAATACAAAGGGAGCATTGTATTCAGTTATTAGTCTGATGCGGGTTGAGTACAGGGTAATTATGACCTGTTTTGCTGTTAAGGCAATGCCTTTGCTAATGATGTGAGCAATGGAGAATGCCTTAGTTACCAGAGTAGACACATTGTGGTTAAAATTTAGGCTACAGTCAACTTGCATTCCCAATTCTATCAATAGTGAGTTGTTACTTAGGGTATTATTATTTATATGGTAGTCTGCATGGATATCATTTGTACCTAATGGGATGATAATGCATTTTATTAGCACGGAGTTTGGGTACATGACTGTGGCAACAATTGTGCAAGTCCCTTTTGAAGTATGTTGACATCTTCTGGCCATTAAATGTTTATACCTAATTTTCATTCATGAGCAAAGTTAGACACACGCCGTCAGTTAGCCCTGAACTTCTGAGAAGTGTATGCCAAACAATAGGGGGCCAACACTAACCCCTGTGGAACCCCACTGCAGACAGGTGTGCTGGTGAAGGTGAAGTCACGAATGTTGACTGAATGTTATCTGAAGGTGAGCCAGTTACCCACCCATCTGACAACATAAGGGTTTATATTCAACTGGGAGAGTTTATCAATGATGCATGAATGTGCGACTGTGTTAAAGGACATTGCTAAGTCCAGGTCGGATGTATGCTCACATTTGCCTTCATTTATGCCTGTGGTTATGGTTTCGAAGTCATCTGTCAGGTTTAACAGGCATGGACTATCTTTTACAAAACCAAAATGTGTCAGATTAAGGGTTTGTAGGTCATCTATGCCCTTATTTATAGGATTCATGACAATTTGTTCATGGCCTTACAGATAAGGATGGTTAAAATTATGTCTCTGTAGTCTGACTCACACTTTTAATAGTGTTGTCAAGCGGCACATGTCAAATGGAAAAAAAAAACTGTTACTTATAAAACTAGCAATAAATGGTCACTGAAACGAAGGCTGTAAGGAACAGCTTATACTGTTACTGTAATCAAAATACATGACAGTGAATGAGTGTCTGCATGTATATATCCTCCAACACGGCACATGTATGGGTGTGTGTACATCTGTGTACATAAACATAGAGACGCACAAATTCAGACACAGATTTGTGTGTGTGTGTGTGTGTGTGTGTGTGTGTGTGTGTGTGTGTGTGTGTGTGTGTGTGTGTGTGTGTATGCATTTTTTGTGAGCCTTTCTTATGGGGTCACCACTGAAATGGGCCTTTTGCCTCAGTTTTACTAACCCAGTTAACAAATGGCAAATTAAGAAAATTAATTATATATACATACACACATATATATATATATATATATATATCTATATAAAACAACATATAAACAGCAAATCAATTTCAAATAACCAAATAAATACATATGATAAACACATAATGACACATGCAATTATTTATTTAAATTATTATCTATTTCCATCTTGATAAGGGAGTTATTGGTCTCATCAACACAGACATCTAATTCACAAAAAAGGCAATTTTGAGAAAATGTATGAAAATTCAAATAGTACAGGTGATGTATACCACTAAAACAAGTAGCTGCAGTTCAGACAAAGTTTAAATAAAATACACACAATATTACATATCCAGCTGAGAGAAATTTGGCAGACATTCAAAAATGGCTTGAATAACTAACTGGTCACTATAAAATAGTAAGGTTGTGGTTTTTACAACCACATGACTATAAACTTTACATATTGCATACATGCTTGTTATGCACATAGGAAGACTACGTTTACCTCAACTTTCAAATGGTAACCAGTGTAACTCGACTGCAGTGCAATATTCAGAAAAAGAGTGAAATATCCAATCATTTTACCACAATACAGGGAAGAAAATAAAATGCAGTTGAATGGAATGCATATTATACAGACAGGTGCTGTGTGTGTGATTCACGAAGGGCATCAGCTAATGGTAAATTACTTTTAGTACATTAACACAATTAAATTTCACAGCTGTCTGACATGTTTTCTTTTTATATTGTAATGTTATGAGTGTATTACTCTAGAATCTTAGGATATTTGCATGTCAGTGGGTTGGTTTCCAAGATGAGAATGTCCAAAGTAATGCTCCCTGTCAAATTTGGGAAAACTGTCTTATAAATGTATGTCTGCATGAGTACATGCACTAATAGGCAACATAATGCTGAACATATGACAAATAATTAACAGTGAAGGGGAAAAAGCATGTGGCAACAAGCATGAAACATAAGCAAACAAAAGTAAATAAAATTGCCTAGGTTGGGATAATGTAAGTTTTACAAAAAAACAGCACATAGTCAAGATATAATTTGACTGCTGCAAAGGCTGAGTGTGACTACATAGCATATCAAGTGGATTGTAAACCAGTCATTCAACTAATAGTCTCTGGGTGGGGAGGAAAGTACAGAACAACAAACTGTAAATTCTAAGCAGTGCTTATAATAACAGTGCCACACTGGAATTTGTGAATTCTAACATCCAGTATGCAAACAAACATATCTGAAAATCCTGCCTCTGTGTGAATATGTGACTTACACTGCACTAAAGAGTAAACAAAATACTCTAGCAAGCAACTAATTTTAGAAACAGAATAATGCCCCTTTACAAGAATTGCTTTACTGCTGTGCTTTCTAGAGTAGCAGCTGCAGCAATCTGGTCGTAAAATACATGAAAGGCTACTTTTCTCAATGGATAAAATGCACAGGTTAGACTAATGAATGGCTCACATGGAGAGCTGTTGTCAGTAGAACTGCAATTTGAGATGGAATCTGTCTAAAACCTTGGAAACTTCCTGGAGGTAAGTTTACCATACCCCGCCTCAGACAAAAATGGGCATGGTCAGAAAGGCAAACCTGAAATGTAAACAAAGTCTGAATCAAAACAAAAAAATCCCTGGGATTGTCCCTTTAAAGCTTTCAGCATAAGCACTGCTGCAGGGCGTGAGAGGATGATTGTCGTGGCTCACTGCTGCAGGTGTGAAAGGATGATTGTCGTGGCTCACTGCTGCAGAAGGAATTCTTATTGATGTGAAATAACTATGGGCAAATGTGCAGCCTTCCAGGTTGACTTCCAGAACTTGGTCATTCTGCTGGTGTGGCTGAACTCCATTTCTTAGAACATCAGTCGACCTGTATCTCAAAGGTTTTTTTCTGTCATCCAGATAGCTTCCATAAAATGAGCTGTTTAAATCTTGGTTATATGATTTTGGGTTTTTGAGCTGCTGGTTTGTTTGTAATTGTAAGGTATGAAATGGCTCCCAAATTTATACAAATCTGTAGATTACAAACTCCATTCAAGTGTTACCACTTGTGTTGTTTTTGGGAAGGTACGTAGTGGCATCTCTTGTAGGCACCATCATGTGGTCTTTCCTCAAGGGAGAAACCTCCCCCAGAACAGTAGGGCAGTAAATGTGGAGATGGGTCATTTTGTACCAGTGATGAAGTTTCCAGTCACCCTGTCAGAACGTCTTTTGTGGGGAGACTCTCTTGCTGTCTGAAGAAATTTCTCTTAATGTGAGTCCTCAGTTTATTAGGAGATAGTTTGCCTATTTTTCCCTTCGTTATTAAGCTACACTTAGCTGTACCCATTCTGCCAAAAATTCTACGTTGGGAGTTCATGGTGGTTCCACAGTGGAGATAGAAGGGTTTTATTCATAACTGTTCTTTTAGCCCACAAGAGCGAGTCTTTAGAGACTGATTTTCTACCTAGAATGGTTGTTGTGCTGTCCCTCCTTCCCATGCTGCTGAAGGATGTTTTCATGTTCATCGTGGACAGGAAAGATGTCTCTCCTCCATCTTATTCACAAAGCTTGACAGTACCTCAGGTTGACGTAGGATGTCCTGCTTTGCTTCTTTTCCCTTGGCTTTTCAACTTCACCGAGACATTTTGCCAAGAGTATGACAAGGCCTTCACACATGTAGGGCTGAAAAGTATACATTTATATCTCTGTTGGATAATTGATTTAGTCATGTTAGTTGGAAGGTTTGTGAAGGCCATTAACTACTTTTTGTTGACGTCCGAGTTTAGGCATGTTTTAATTTACAGAGATCAAGCATGACTCCTAGTCTTGGTACTCGCTCCGATATGCTCCATTACTTTTCTTTCACCCTGTTCCACAAAGTGACAATTTTGCATGCTGTGGGTATTCACAGTCTGCATTGGATATTGTACTAAATGTACTTTAACTTTTGAGTTTTATCTTCTGTGAACCAAGAAAGTAATGCAGATACATACATAAACGATCCAGCTTGAATTGTTCAGTCAGTTGCATTATCCTATGTTATGATTATCAGGGAGAAACTTGCTGTTGCTACAGCCTTCAAGTAAGTTTCAGCCAAAAGCATTTGTGAGGATGCTACTTGGACTTCTGCTTTTGTTTACACATTAAAGGTTCAGCAAGCAGTGCTTAGAGAATCCGTCTAGAAGTAGGACTGCTTTTGCGTCTGTATCGAAAGATATACTGCAGTCCTTTGCCCGTGTTGGGATCAGATTAATTCCTGTTGCTTGATAGGTCTTATTCAAGTATGGATATAGTGCAACAGTAATTCTTACAATTTTGTGTGAGGTTACTAACTGCAAACGTAGATGAGGTGCCTTTTATTTTGAGAACCATAATTGTTTTCTCTGGAATAGCTACAGAGTAAGTGTGAATGCAGAGAGTAAATACCAGGTTGAAGGTTTAAATACCTGTAATCCCCCTGTCCTGAAGTAAGTTGATCTCTGAATTAGTATCTACAGGCAACAGTGGTGTGGGGGTAGACCACCCTTACACTGGTTGTTGCTGGGAAGAAACTTTATGGTAAAGGTGTTAGCAGTTTTCAGTGTTCGTGAATGTTTGACACTGAATTTTATTTCAGTATTGTAAGACATTTATGGGTTTTGCACTTCTGCTGGCAAGTCCCATAGGAGGATTACTGCTGAGTGAAAATCTGCCACCCTTTTTTCCAAAATTATCCATTGTGTGGATTTGGTTAACTCTTGCATGTTAAGTTGTCTATCTCGCCTTCATTCTTGCTGGATGGGTTCGGAGCCGACCTCGGCTCCGACTCGGCCACTCTAAAAGCTCGAGAGTTGGTTCCACCGGCTCGAGGCTCCCCTTATATCCCACAATGCTAGGCGAGAGTTACCTCAGATCTCGTTTGCCGCTACAGCTATCGAGGTGTTGGTTTTCTACCGGTTCTTGGTAAGTGACTTTTCTTGTGAAATTAGTCTATTTAAACCCCTTTAATTTTAATATTTTTACTTATTTCCCTTAGTTTAGAGGAATTCTTATCCCCTTCTAAAAAATTCCTGTTTTTTTCCCTCAAGAACTTTAAGTTCTTCCCTTGGGCCTACAGGCCTCTTTTCCTTCCCTAGTGGAGTGTGTGTGTTATTTTTTCTTATTTTTAAAACCTAGTTAGTGGTTTATTATAATTTAAACTAGACAGGGTGTAATTAGTGTGTTTATGACTGTGTGTGATTACACCTTTTGAGATGTCTAAAGAAGCAAAGGTCTCCGGATTCAAGAAGTGTGATGCGTGCCGTCAGAAAATGTCTCTGACAGACGCTCACACTTCTTGTGTCTACTGTCTGGGACCTTTGCACCTGCAGGACTCCTGTGCTGTGTGCCATGGCTTCAGCCCCAGGGTCCTGCAGGAAAGAAAAAATAAATTAATTTTAAGGGGCTTACTCAAGCCAGAGGATTCCCTTTCTGTATCTACAGGGAAGCCCTCTAAGGCATCTAGGTCTTCGGCTCCGACAACTGAGCCGAGACCTAAGGTTTCTAAGCCTCTGCCTCCATCGGCTCCGGCTGGAGCCGATGAGTCTCAGTCCACAGTTTCTGTGGTTCCCTCGGCTCCGGCTGGAGCCGAGGTATTAGAAATTCCCGTGTCGGCTCCGACCAGACCTTCGGAGCCGACAACTAGGAAGAGGTCCAGGTCACCATCCCTTAGCTCCGTTCACTCGGCTCCAGGATCTCCCCTGCTGTCTGAACGGAGCCAAAGATCTCACTCCTCTAGGTCATCGAGGCTGTCGGATCATGACCTTCAGAGGGTAGTGAGTCGACTTCTTAAGTCCGAGGCACTGGCCCAGATGCTTCAGAGCCCGACTCATCAGTCGATGCCTGCCCCGGTCCATCATTATATTCCTCCTTCGACTCTCTTGAGCTCGGAGCCGGGTCGCGTCGGAACCGAGACTGTGGTAGCGTTGGAGCCGATACAATTGTCTTCGGCTCCGTCGTCGGCTCCGATTTCTTCCTTGGAAGAATCTCGGCACCGGACTTCCCTCGTCGGCTCCGGGGGGTGAGTGGCATCGGACCCTTGTCCGACCCCGCTCTTCCTCTCGGCTTGCGCTGGTGAGTTCGGCTCCGACATCGCCTCGAGCCATCACTGTCGGTGCCGAGGGGTTCTTAGCTTCGGGCGGGGACCTCTGGCTTTGCCTGACAGGGGTGCATTCGAGGTCATGCGGAGTGTGTTAGAGCCTGGCTCTACTCCACAGTCGGCTCCGTCCGCCCCTCCCTCTACGGTGCCTCAGGTCAAGTCGACTCACTCCCTCATCCCGGACCGCAGAGAGCCAGCTCCTCAGGAACCCCTGTGGGGATTTCATCCTCTTCGAGGCCTCTCCTGATTTGGCAGAAGAGCCCCCTCGGAAGAGGAAGTGTAAGAGGAAACACATTGACTCACCTGAGTCCATCACGTCTGACACAGATTTAGATGATTCTGAGGGTTCC
The DNA here is from genome assembly GCF_019279795.1 of Protopterus annectens. Taxonomy (NCBI): domain Eukaryota; kingdom Metazoa; phylum Chordata; order Ceratodontiformes; family Protopteridae; genus Protopterus; species Protopterus annectens. The sequence goes on along the minus strand of NC_056734.1, from coordinate 817,875,949 downwards.
CCCCGTTCCCCTTCTGAAGATGTCTCATTTGCAGACATTCTAGAGATCCTGAAGCAGAGGGAAATTGGCCAGTCCTCAACCCTTCGGAGGATGAATCTGTGTATCTTGAGGCGTTTGGCTCTCGCCCTTCCACCTCCTGGGTGTCTCCCCCCTTTGACCCCCTCATGCAGGTGGTTGCTAAGAAGGCATGGACGGCTCCTGATTCAGTGGACCCCACTCCCAGGAGACCCTCCAAGTTTATAACGGCACCAGCAGACAAACAGTTCTTGACGAAAGGAGTCTCTGTGGATGCTATGGTGGTAGCTGCTGCCACTAAGAAGGAGCTAGCTGATCCTTCAGTACCTGTCCATCCACCTAACAAGGAGTCTAGGTCCATGGACAGGTGCGGAAGCGGATGTTCTCGTCAGCGACATTTACCATGCGTTCGCTGAACTACCTATGCCATTTTACTCGTCTTCAAAGGGACTTGATCAAGGAAGCGAGTGAAATGTTAAGGACCCTACAGCTGCAGGTTTTCAAGATAAGATGAACACGCAGCTGGCTACCCTTAACTCCATAACCAACTCCTCCATGCGCCTCCTTTCTTATGCGGCTGATGGAGCGAGTAGGGCCGCAGGGACAGGTGTGGCCTTACGTAGGCATGCCTGGATGCGGCTATGCAATTTTGCGGACCCCTTCAAGACGTCTTTCACTAACTCCCCGTTTGATGGATCATCTCTTTTTGGTCCTCAAGTGAAAGAAACCCTGACTAGGTGCGAAACTGATGGCAAGACCCTTTCTGCCGTCGGAGTCAGTTTTTCTACTCCTTTTAGGCCTTACCCCAAAGGCCAGAAAGGTGGAAAGATGTGGTTCCGTAAACAATCTCAAGGGACTTCGCCTGACGCACAGAGTCGTTTCCCCGCCAGAGGCAGAGGCGGGAATAACAATGGTAGACGCCCTAGGGGCAGGGGGGGTCCGCAAAACCAGGGCAATCGGGAAGCTTTCTCTGACAAGCCCTTTCAGCATCCCTGAGGTGTTGCCCGACTGCCCACCTTCGGAGGCAGTCGGGGGAAGATTGTCACTGTACCCAGAAGCCTGGCTATCCCTGACTCAAGACAAATGGGTACAGTCCATCATTTCCGAAGGCTATTCTATCCCCTTTCTTCGCATTCCAAACCAATCAAAAAAATCCCTTCCAGATGTTCCACCCGCTCAAAGGGATCTAGCGGTTTTGGAGATTTCAAAACTGCTTGCAAAAAGAGCAATTCAGCCAGTTCCAGCAGACCAGCAAGGATCCGGAATTTACTCAAGGTTCTTTTTAGTTCCAAAGAAAACAGGGGACTGGAGACCAATTTTGGATCTCAGTATCTTGAACAGATCAGTCAAGAAAACAAGATTTCGGATGGTCACGCTGCACTCCATCCTTCCCCTTTTGGGCAAAGGAAACTGGATGTGCTCTATAGACCTTCAGGATGCGTACTATCACATAAAAATGAACAGATGCTCCAGAAGATTCCTCCGCTTCAGGCTGGGAACCAGTCATTTTCAGTTCAGAGCCCTGCCCTTTGGTCTCACCACTGCCCCCCGGGTGTTTACCAAATGCATGGCAGTGGTAGCTTCTCACCTGAGGCGACAAGGATTCCAGGTGTTTCCATATTTGGACGACTGGCTCCTCACAGCTCCCACCAAGCATCTCCTTCTGATGGCCAGGGATTACACTTTTCGCATTTGTCAAAAGTTAGGCATTTCAATAAATTGCGAAAAGTCTGTTTTGTCGCCTTGTCGTACTATTACCTACATAGGCGCAAATCTAGACACAGTAGACATGTCTGCGAGGCTAACAGATCAGAGAATAACAGACATACACAGACTGGTCTCACTCCTTTTCAACAACAACAGAATCAAAGCCAGGTTAGTTCTGAAAGTGTTGGGAATTATGGCTGCGGCCATACCTCTGCTTCCATTAGCCAGATTCCACATGCGAATCCTTCAATGGATGCTCTTTACACAATGGTCATACCAGCAACTTCCAATGTCCCACACCATTATGATCACGCAGGCGTGCAGAAATCATCTCATGTGGTGGATGTCTTCCCCTCAGCTCTTGTTGGGAAGACCCTTTGTTCCACCCCCTCCGGTTGCTACTCTGACAACGGATGCCTCCCTGATCGGGTGGGGGGGGCATTATCAGGGCAGGACGGTCCAGGGCACATGGCAACCAAACGAATGCCACTTGCACATAAATGTTCTGGAGATGAGAGCAGTGCTTTTAGCGTTGCAAGCCCTTCAAGACTCTCTTCCCTTGGGAGCGATTGCAATCAGACAGACAATATGTCTGTAGTGTGGTACATCAACAAACAAGGCGGAACCAGGTCATACCCCCTGTGTCGAGAAGCACTCAGATTGTGGCAATGGGCGATTTCTTCTCAGCGGTTTCTGATAGCAACGCACATCCCCGGGAAGTCCAATCAAATTGCGGACAAGTTGAGCAGAGCTATCCTCATGCCTCACGAGTGGTCTCTGAAAGACTCTGTTGTGAGACAGATTTTCCTCAAGTGGGGTCAGCCTTGCTGCGATCTTTTTGCTACTCCCCAAAACAGCAAGTGCAGAGAATATTTCACTCTATTCCCTTTACCAGGCCAACCCAGCAGAGACGCTCTAGTCCAAGTTTGGCCCCGGGGACTTCTGTATGCATTTTCTCCCTTCCCACTAATCTCTCAAGTGATACAGAAAGCTATCGCTCAGAAGGCCTCATTGATCCTCATTGCTCCGTACTGGCCTCGACAGGTGTGGTTCCCCTTTCTACATCAATTTCTATTGGAGCGACCGTGGCATCTGGACCTAGTTCCAGATCTTTTGATCCATCAGTCGGGTCAGTTACATCGCTCCCTCCCCTTTCTGAACCTCACTGCTTGGTTCCTCCAGTTCCAACCTTAGCCAGGCTTCCTCAATTATCTCACTCCGTTCGAGATATTTTGATAGCTTCCCATAAATCTTCCACTCGGAAGATTTATTTGAGTAAGTGGAAACGCTTCACATATTGGGCTCAAGGAAGAGACATAGATCCTTTCACTGCTTCCATCCAAATAATCCTTGATTTTCTAGCTGAACTCTTCCATGCAGGTTCATCTCCCTCTACTCTTAAAGTTCAATTGGCAGCTATTTCTAACTTTCATGTGGGTATTTCTGAATCTGCCTTAATGTCCCACAAGCTTTGCAAAGCATTTTTGAAAGGAGTTTTTCTTCTCAGACCTCCTATAAGAAATCCTCCTTCTCCTTGGGACCTAAATTTAGTGCTTACTACTTTGATTCTACCCCCTTTCGAACCTGCAGCATCCTGTTCTTTAAAATTGCTATCATGGAAGACTCTCTTTCTGGTAGCTATTACTTCAGCTAGAAGAGTTTCAGAGCTTCAAGCACTCGGCTGTCGACCTCCTTATCTATTGTTTCATAAGGACAGAGTATCCTTACGAACTAACCCGTCCTTTTTGCCTAAGGTGGTCTCGACGTCAAATCTAAATCAAAGCATTGACCTCCCTGTCTTTTTTCCAGAATATTCCAATAGGTCTGAACAAAAATTACACTGCCTGGATGTTCATCGTCAATTGAGGTACTATTTGGATAGAACAAAACAATTCAGAAAATCTGATCAGCTGTTTGTCTCCTATGCGGAAAGCAGAAAGGGACTTTCAGTTTCAAAGGTATCATTATCCAGATGGCTAACATCTTTGATTTCCCTTGTATATGAAATTAGACACCAAAAACTGCCTAATAAACCTAAGGCCCATTCCACCAGAGCTTTGGCTGCTACTTTAGCCTTCCAAGACAGATTGCCTATTGATACCATTTGTGCAGCGGCTACTTGGGCTACTCCTCACACTTTCATTTCTCATTATAAGTTGGACTTAGCTTCTAGACATAGAGCTAACTTTGGTTCCACTGTTCTCAGGAGTCTGTTCCGTTAGGCCACCCGGGACAAGGTGCTAGGGACGCGGTCCCATCCAGCAAGAATGAAGGCGAGATAGACAACTTAACATATAGAAGTTATGTTCTTACCATAACGTTCCATGTTAGTTGTCTTCTTCTCGCCTTCTTCTTAACCCCACCCTCCTTCCCCTGGCCTGGACAGACCTAGAGGAGTTGTGATTGTGACCTCTCTTTCTACCACCTCTTTCTTAGGCATATGCTGTTGTGCATATTTCCTGGATCAGGATGTAGGTCACCCTTCTTTCTTCCTGTTGTTAGAGGTGGACTCTGTTAGAGTTATTCTGTTACTATTATAAGCTGGGGTTAGCTTACAAACGAGATCTGAGGTAACTCTCGCTTAGCATTGTGGGATATAAGGGGAGCCTCGAGCCGGTGGAACCAACTCTCGAGCTTTTAGAGTGGCCGAGTCGGAGCCGAGGTCGGCTCAGAACCCATCCAGCAAGAAGAAGGCGAGAAGAAGACAACTAACATGGAACGTTATGGTAAGAACATAACTTCTATTTTCTCTTTATGTAAAGGCTATGGCTACCTGGCTTATGTATGTAGCTAGGGTGTTAAAGTAATGAAGGTCTTCACCCACTTTTCCAGAGAGATCATATTTTTATTTTACATGTAACAGAGGTGGTCCCACTGGATGAGGTCCTTTTACAGCGAAGGCCCGGGAAGAAGAGCTTCATTTAATTAATACAAAAATAATGATATTGTACATAATGTAAAAGAGTTATCCTAGCAGTATTTGTGGAAACAGAAAAATACAGTAAAAAAATTCTCATCCGCAATAATTAGATGTATACATTTTGTTGTGAAAATAAGGACAGAAATCGCAAACAAAAATACCATATGTCAAGGGATACCATTTATCAATACCATGCTTACTGAGGGTCTGAAGTAGGAGAGAAAGAAAAGAATGAAAGTAGCATATTTAGGATTATGTAACACATGAACACAGCTATGATTTTATAAGATCAGCCTTAAGGGAGTTTTTGAATTGTGTGGTATTTGATGCAGAAGTCAGAGGGGGGGAGGTTATTCCAACTTTTAGCTATACTATGTGAAAATAGAGCTTTACCTGCTGTGTTGTTGGCTGAGGAGATAGGAGTGAGTTGTTTGCGGAGCAGAGTGGACACTTTGGTGTATAGTGAGTCAGTAATTGCCTTAGAGCTGGAGTTTTGTTAGGATGTTTTAGGTTGTTCTATGCTATGACTAGTTAAGTTAATAACTGTGGGAGTTCAAGCCAATGAAGTTGCCTAAGAGGTATACAATGATGGGTTCTAAAGGGAGAATTATTAGCAAACTTGGTGATTTTGTTATAACAAGACTCAAGTTTGTCAAGGTCAGATTTTCTAACAAGTCAGAATTGGTGCTGCATACATTAATGTGGAAAGAAGGTGAGTTTGGGCTAGGGTGACTTGAGTCTGACCTGACAAAGTTTTTATGTCTGTATAGGGTACCCATTTTTTGTGTATCTTTTTAATAGAGAGATATGGATGTCAGTGGAGGTTATCTATTTCAACGCCAAGGAGTATGGTATGGGGAGAGGGTGAAATGACCGTCCCATTGTTGCAGGAGATAGAGGAGGAGTGTGGAGAGGCTTTTGATTTGTTTGGGGTAAATAGAAATTTAATTTTGTTGGGATTTAAGATGTTTGATATTAGTGATCCACATTTCCACTGAGGCAAGGGATTCTTGGGTGAGGTGCTGTAGAGTGGTAAGAGATGGAGCTGAGCAGATTAGTGTTGAATCATCTGCATATTGTATGAGTGAGGCGTGCAGGGTAGAGGTATGCAGATTATTGGTGAAGATAGAAAAGAGAAGTGGACCCAGTATAGAACCTTGAGGTACACCAGTGGTGGTTGGGAGTAAAGGTGATAAAACACCCTGCCACAGGACAGATTGTTGTCTGTCTGATAGATGTTCTTCATTCCACATTGCTGCAGTCCTAACTATTGGGGTAGTCCGCTGTCCAGTCGGCCCGAATACCAAAGTATATGGCTGACGTCGGTCAGGGCGCATTAGACTGACGTCAGTACGTCAGGGTACTAATGCGCATGACCGACGTCATATCCTCAGTCTTTTTTGCCGCATGGTCCGATGCAGAAGCAATTTTGCGAGTGCAGGTTGGCGTTCTGAAAGTTTCTGAAGTCAGAGTTTCAGACCGAATCAAAGTTGGCTAAGTACCCGTTGGGAATATTTTGTTTTTTCTTGCCTCAGTATTTAACCGGATGTCAGAAAAAGTGAATAACTGTATTTCTTGTGGGAAACAGATACCTCATAGGGATTACCATACTTTGTGTATACCTTGTTTAGGGCCTGAGCACGACATTGTTGGATGCGCTCTTGTGCTAGATTTAACAAACGCACTATTAAGAGAAGGTTAGACTGTGCCAGGTTAGTTTTGGGAAGCGTTGTAATTATAAAATGCCGTTGGATGCTCCGGCGCGCTTGACCAAAAGCGCAAGGACAAAGCAGCAAAGCCTAGAGTGGAAGAACCGACAGTCCCGGACGTCGGTTCTTTAGAAGGCTCAGTGGAGCCGGAGGTTCTGCCAGGAGTTTCTTTGGAGTCTCAGGGAGAGACTTTACTGTTACAGGATGTGTCCTCTCAGGAAGTAGGCCAGGCTGAGGGGGCTTCTCAGGTGGCTGTTCTTCCCTCTCTTCCTAAGGTGGTTAGAGCCTCCCCTTCTGTTTCCAAGGCTTCTTTGAGAGGCAGGCCCAGTTTAGCTTCAGTGGGGGTTTCTCCTAGTGCTTCGGGGTCTTTGCCTAAGAAACATATGCTTAAAATGGCAGAGGATTTGATTACTATGATTAGAGGTTCTATGCCCCCTCCTGATAAGAGGCCTAGGGTGGAACCTGAGTTTGAGAGTTTTGAGCAATGTTCGGAGGCTTCTGAGTCTTGACTGAAGACTTGCAGGAGTATCCTCCTTATTCTGATTCTGATGTGGATGATTCTACTCCTTCAGCTTCTCCTCCTGAGGATTTTTCATTTTCAGAGACTCTGCATTCCATGAGGGAGCATTTTAAATGGGAAGGTCAAGATTTCTCTGATTCCAGGAAGAGGCTTAGGGAATTCTTGTTTTACCCCAGCATAGGCCTTTAGCTATACCTCCTGTTCTGAATGTGGTGGAAGATGTTTTTGCAGAGGCTTCCCTGAATCCTGATTCTTTGCCTCCTGCCCAGTTAAACCGGATAGGTACTATAGGGTGCCTGAAGCTCATAAGTATCTTTTAAGAGTCCTAGGGCAGACCGAAACTGTCTCTCAGGGGCCTAAAGGTGTGAAGGCCTCTGTTGTTAAAAATCCTGTTCCTCCTGATAAAGAGGCAAGGGCTTTGGATAGATGGGGAAAGAAAGTGTATACTTCTTCCACTTTAGCCATGAGGCGTTGAATTGTCAGTTTCACATGTTAAAATATCAGAATTATCTCCTTTCACAATTGAAATCTAAGGTGGATGCTCTGGCAGAAGGTATTGAGTGTAAAGAGTTGCAGGATTTAGTTCATGTGTCTGAACAGGTGGGTAAACATTCCTTGCAGTGTGGTTTTGATGCTGTGCAGGCCTCCTCGAGGGTGGCTGCCACTGGTTCTGTTCTTCGTAGGCACGCCTGGTTGAGGGATCAGAATTTAGCTGAGCATGTTAAAACAAGGATTTTGGATGCTCCTTTACAGTCTGATGTGTTGTTTGGTTCGCCTGTGGAAGCAGTTTTAAAGAAAATGGAGGACAAGGCTAAGTCTATGCAAACTGTTAAAGATTTTTTGCAGGTTCAGCCTCCGAAGTTTAGTAGAAATTGGCCTACTAAGGGATGGACATATCCTGCTTATGATTCCCAGTCTAGGGGTAGGTTTAGACGTGGTAGGGGCAGAGCACAAGGTTCTTTTAGGCCTAGAACAGGGAGTTCACCTGCTCAGTCTTCTGGTGAGGGCAGGGGTCAGTCCTTTCGTAAACAGACCCAATGACCTACCTTTTCAGCTGCCAGTACATTCTCGCCTGGCAGCACCTTTGGGAGGAAGGCTGGCTCTTTTCAAAGAAAATTGGGATTTAATTACCCAAGACAGATGGGTTTTGGATATCATTCACCACGGTTACAGGTTTTATTTCCATACCTTGCCTCCTTTCAAAGGCATGCCAGACATTCCTCCTCTACAAAGAAAAGAGGCTCACAAGCAAATTTCTCTGTTGCTCCAAATAGGGGCCATTCAGCCAGTTCCTGTGCCAGAAAGGGGCCTAGGATTTTATTCTCGCCTGTTCCTAGTACCAAGAAGGGGAACACGTGGAGACCAATTTTGGATTTATCTATCCTCAACACTTATCTGGACATTCCCAAGTTCAAAATGTTGCCGTTACAACAGCTTTTACCTCTGCTGGGCAAAGATCACTGGATGGTAACTTTAGATCTCAAGGAAGCTTACCTTCATGTGCCTATCCGACTAAGTTGCAGGAAGTATCTGCGTTTCGAGCTGGAAATTCTCATTATCAGTTCTCTGCATTGCCCTTTGGCTTATCTACTGCCCAGCGTATTCACAAAGGCTCTGGCCCCACTGATAGCTTACTTCAGGTTAAAAGGAACTCAAATCTATCCTTACTTGGGCGACTGCCTGATTCTGGCTCAAGAAAAGGAGGACCTTTTACAGCATTTGGAATTTGTGATAGCAGTGCTAAGATGCCTAGGGTATTGTGTGAGCGAGATAAAGTCCAGTCTAGTACCCTCTCAAGGCATGTGCTTGCTGGGTGTGAGACTGAATACAGCAGCCCAGATGGCCTTTTAACCCCGGACAAACAAAAGAATCTTTCCAGTTACTTCCATCACCTATCTCTTCAGTCCGGGCTGACTGCAAGGACAGTCCTTCAAGCCTTAGGGTTCATGGCATCTTGTATTCTGGTGCTTCCCAATGCCAAACTGCATATGAGGAAGCTGCAATGGTATCTCAAAATGTATGGACACAGCACTGCCAGGATTTGGACACTGTCATTCAAATAATACCTTGCATTCAAAAGGAATTTTGTGGTGGGCTCAGGAATGTCACCTAAACAAGGGACTCTCTGTGACCCGGCCAGAGGCGAGTCAGATTCTAACGACAGATGCCTCAGACATTGCTTGGGGAGCTCATCTAAATGGAAAGTGGATACAAGACAAGTGGCCTGCCAGACTACAGCATCTACATATCAACATGAAAGAGATGTTAGCAGTCCAGTTTGCATTAATGGCTTTCAAGGAGTTACTTCTTCCAGGGCAGGTGTTGATTCTAACAGACAACACAACTGTCATGTGGTACATCAACAAACAAGGGGAACACATTCTTACCCGTTGTGCAGGCAAGCAATGATTTTATGGGAGACTGCGCTCAGCTTGCAACTAACTCTTCTGGCATGGTTTCTGCCGGGAGCACAGAACTCCTTAGCAGATGTGTTAAGCAGACAAATCATGGATCCCCACGAGTGGAAACTGGATCTTCATGTATTTCAAAATTGACAGTGTCATGGGGAACTCCAGACATAGATCTGTTCGCTTCTCCACTAAACCACCAGCTGCCAAAGTTTTGCACAAAGGGGTTTCATCACACAGCTTGGAAAGTGGATGCTCTGTCTTTCAGTTGGAAAAATCTTCATGTGTATGCCTTTCCACCTCTGCCTCTTCTCCCAAAGGTGCTCCTAAAGGTCAGACAAGACAAGCCAAGGATGATTTTAATAGCTCCAGATTGGCCTCGGCAACACTGGTACCCATTACTGAGGAGTCTGGTAAGGAAGCCTCCATGGCCTTTACCTTTGATTCCACACCTGTTGTCTCAGAGGGACGGTCACCTGCTCAATGTCAAGCTTCACTCTCTTCATCTAACAGCCTGGCATATTCTGTTTTGAAACACAGCAGGTCTCAACTTCCTCAACAAGTTTTAAATGTGATTATGGAAGCCAGAAGACCTAGTACAAGGAAAGTGTACGCAGAAAAATGGAAGAGGTTTTTATTTTGGAGTGCAGCAAACAATTTGGAGATTTCTGAGCCTAATTTGAGTGTGGCTCTTCAATATCTTACTGAGTTATTGGACAAAGGTTTGTCTTTCTCTTCCATTAAGATTCATGCTGCAGCAATTTCAGCTCACTATGATTGTGACCCACCATTGTTTTCGCATCCTTTGTTCAAGCAATTTCTTAGAGGGGCAAAGAATATAAGACCCCGTAGAGCTCCTACTCCTGCTTGGGACCTCAATTTTGTGTTGGAGACACTTACTCTACACCCTTTTGAGCCTGGCTACTGCTGAATTGAAATACTTGTCATGGAAGACTGCTTTTTGTTGGCCATTACTTCTGCAAGAAGGGTTTCTGAACTGCAGGCCCTTATGGCGGTAGAGCCTTTTTTGATTTTTCATAAGGATAGGGTATCATTACGTACTAATCCTTCCTTTATGCCTAAGGTGGTTTCTAGTGTGGCTTTAAACCAAACTATTCATTTGCCTACTTTTATGCAGACCCCAAAATAAAGGGGAAAAGATTTTGCACACTTTAGATGTACACAGGCAATTGCGTTATTATTTAAGCAGGACTAAGGATTTTAGGCAGTCTCAGCAGTTGTTTGTTTCTTTTGCTTTGAGTTCAGAGGGCAAGCCTGTGTCAAAACAAACTATTTCTAGGTGGATTGGGTTTTGCATTGCATTTTGTTATTCCCATCATGGCAAGGAGATTCCAGCTGGGATTAGGCCTCATTCCACTAGGGCTACTGCCACTTCAACAGCATTTCTAAGGGGTGGCAACTAAGGATATTTTGGAGGCAGCTACTTGGAGTTCAGTGCATACTTTCTCTAAGCATTATCACCTTCCTCTCTACTCTAAGTCTAGGGCTGGTTTTGCCACAGCTATTTTGCAAGGCATGTTGTCAGCTCCTGCTTCCTTATGATTTGCCAGCCTCCCTTACCTCTGCTTTGGGATTCTACCCAATAGTTAGGACTGCAGCAATGTGGAATGAAGAACATAGTACAGTTTTGTACCTACCATAAATGTAGATGTTCGAGGATCCACATTGCTGCAGTCCAATTTACCCTCCCTCCTTCCCCTCTGTGTTTAGGGGTGGTTGTGTAGGTGAGGTTATATTCTGGTAATTTTGTATTTGTTGTACGTATTTTTGGTGCAGGTATGTTTGGAGTTTTTGGTTTTGGCCTTGTCTTTTTAGGGTCTTCTGACATCTGGGGCAAGAAAAGACTGAGGATGTTCTTCGTCTTCCCTTGCTGCAGTCCTGACAATTGGGTATAGTCCGCGTCCCAGTCGGCCCGAATACCAGAGTATAAGGCTGACGTCGGTCATGGCGCCTTAGACTGACGTCAGTACGTCAGGGTACTAATGCGCATGACCGACGTCATTTCCTCAGTCTTTTTTGCCGCATGGTCCGATGCAGAAGCAATTTTGCGAGTGCAGGTTGGCGTTCTGAGATTTTCCGAAACCGGAGTTTCAGACCGAATACAGAGTTGGCTAAGTAACCCGTTGGGAACATTTTGGTTTTTCTTGCCTCAGTATTTAACGGATGTCAGAAAAAGTGAATAACTGTATTTCTTGTGGGAAGCAGATACCGCATAGGGATTATCATACATTGTGTATACCTTGTTTAGGGCCTGAGCACGGCGTTGTTGGTTGCCGCTCTTGTGCTAGATTTAACAAGCGCACTATTAAGAGGAGGCTTGATTGTGCTAGGTTAGTGTTTGGGAAGCGTTGCAATTATACTATGCCGCCGGATGCTCCGGCCTGCTTCATCTAAGAAGCGCAAGGACAAAACAGTGAAGTCTAGGGGTGAGGAACCGGCAGTCCCGGACGTCGGTCCTTTAGAAGGCTCAGGGAGCCAGAGGTTTTGCCAGGAGTCTCTATGGAGTCGCTGGCAGATACTTTACTGTTACAGGATGTGCCCTCTCAGGAGGTAGGCCAGGCTGAGGGCGCTTCTCAGGTAACTGTTCTTCCCTCTCTTCCCAAGGTAGTTAGGGCCTCTCCTTCTGTTGCCAAAGCTTCTTTTAGAGGAAGGCCAAGTTCAGCTTCTGTAGGGGCTTCTCCTAGCATTTCGGGCTCTGTGCCTAAGAAACATATGCTTAAAATGGCAGAAGATTTGATTACTCTGATTAGAGGTTCTATGCCCCACCTGATAAGAGGCCTAGGGTGGAACAGGAGTTTGATAGTTTTGAACAGTGTTCACAGGCTTCAGTCTTCTGTGGAAGACTTGCCAGAGTTTCCTACTTATTCTGATTCTGATGTGGATGATTCCACTCCTTCAGCTTCTCCTCCTGAGGATTTTTCATTTTCAGAGACTCTTCACTCCATGAGGGAGCACTTTAAATGGGAAGGCCAAGATTACTCTGACTCCAGAAAAGGCTTAGGGAATTCTTGTTTTGCCCCAGCATAGGCCCTTAGCTATTCCTCCTGTGTTGAATGTGGTGGAGGATGTTTTGCAGAGGCTTCTCTGAACCCTGATTCCTTGCCTCCTGCTCCTGTTAAGCCTGATAGGTATTATAGGGTGCCCGAAGCTCATAAGTATTTGTTTAAGAGTCCCAGGGCGGACCCAGAAACTGTTTCTCAGGGGCCTAAAGGTGTTATAGCTTCTGTGGTTAAAAATCCTGTACCCTCTGATAAAGAGGCAAGGGCTTTGGATAGGTGGGGTAAGAAAGTATATACTTCTTCCACTCTAGCCATGAGGGCGTTGAATTGTCAATTTCATATGCTGAAATATCAGAATTATCTCCTTTCACAATTGAAATCTAAGGTGGATGCTTTGGCGGAAGGTATTGAGTGTAAAGAATTGCTGGATTTGGTTCATGTGTCTGAACAAGTGGGTAAGCATTCTTTGCAGTGTGGTTTTGATGCTGTTCAGGCCTCCTCGAGGGTGGCTGCTACTAGTTCTGTTCTTCAGACATGCATGGTTGAAGGATCAGAATTTAGCTGAGCATGTTAAGACCAGGATTTTGGATGCTCCTTTACAGTCTGATGTGTTGTTTGGACCGCCTGTGGAAGCAGTTTTAAAGAAAATGGAGGACAAAGCTAAGTCTATGCAGACTGTTAAAGATTTTTGCAGGTGCAGCCTCCAGTTTAGTAGAAATTGGCCTGCTAAGGGGTGGACATATCCTGCTTATGGTTCCCAGTCTAGGGGTAGGTCTAGGCGTGGTAGGGGCAGGGCTCAAGGTTCTTTAGGCCTAGATCAGACAGTACACCTGCTCAGACTTCTGGTGAGGGCAGGGGTCAGTCCTTTCGTAAGCAGAACCAATGACCTGCCTTTTCAGCTGCCAGTGGACTCTCGTCTGGCAGCTCCTTTGGGAGGAAGATTGTCTCTTTTCAAAGAAAATTGGGATTTAATCACTCAAGACAGATGGGTGCTGGATATCATTCATCACGGGTACAGATTTTATTTCCACACAATGCCCCTTTCAAAGGCATGCCAGATGTTCCTCCTCCACAAAGAAAAGAGGCTCACAAGCAAGTTTCTCAGTTACTCCAGATAGGGGCTATTCAGCCAGTCCCTGTGTCAGAAAGGGGCTTGAATTTATTCTCGCCTGTTCCTAGTACCAAAGAAGGGAACACGTGGAGACCAATTTTGGATTTATCTATCCTCAACACTTATCTGGACATTCCCAAGTTCAAGATGTTGACGTTACAGCAACTGTTACCTCTGCTGGGCAAGGATCACTGGATGGTAACTTTGGATCTCAAGGAAGCTTACCTTCATGTGCCCATAAGGCTAAGTTGCAGAAAGTATCTGCGGTTTTGAACTGGAGATTTTCATTATCAGTTCTCTGCATTGCCCTTTGGCTTATCTACTGCCCAGAGTATTCACAAAGGTTCTGGCTCCAGTGATAGCTTACTTCAGGCTTCAAGGCATTCAAATTTATCCTTACTTGGGCGACTGCCTGATTCTGGCTCAAGAAAAGGAACACCTTCTACAGCATCTGGAATATGTCATAGCAGTGCTAAGATGCCTAGGGTATTCTGTGAACGAAATAAAGTCCAGTCTAGTACCCTCTCAAGACATGTGCTTTCTGGGTGTGAGACTGAATACAGCAGCCCAGATGGCCTTTTTAACCCCGGACAAACAAAAGAGTCTGTCACTTTACTTCCATCAACTATCTCATCAGTCCGTGCTGACTGCAAGGACAGTCCTTCAAGCATTAGGGTTCATGGCATCTTGTATTCTGGTGCTTCCCAATGCCAAACTGCATATGAGGAAGCTGCAATGGTATCTCAAAAATGTATGGACACAGCACTGCCAAGATTTGGACACTGTCATTCAAATAATACCTTGCCTTCAAAAGGAATTCTTGTGGTGGGCTCAGGAATGTCACCTAAACAAGGGACTCTCTGTGACCCGGCCAGAGGCGAGTCAGATTTTAACGACAGATGCCTCGGACACTGCTTGGGAGCTCATCTAAATGGACAGTGGATACAAGACAAGTGGCCTGCCAGACTACAGCATCTACATATCAACATGAAGGAGATGTTAGCAGTCCAGTTTGCATTGATGGCGTTCAAGGAGTTACTTCTTCCAGGGCAGGTGTTGATTCTGACAGACAACACAACTGTCATGTGGTACATCAACAAGCAAGGGGAACACATTCTTATCCTCTATGCAGGCAAGCAATGATTTTATGGGAGACTGCTAAGCCTGCAACTGACTCTTCAGGCAAGGTTTCTGCCAGGAGCACAGAACTCCCTAGCAGATGTATTAAGCAGACAAATCATGGATCCCCACAGTGGAAACTGGATCTTCATGTATTTCAGAAATTGACAGTGTCATGGGGAACTCCAGACATAGATCTGTTCGCTTCTCCACTAAACCACCAGCTGCCAAAGTATTGCACAAAGGGGTTTCATCACACAGCTTGGAAAGTGGATGCTCTGTCTTTCAGTTGGAAAAACCTTCATGTCTATGCCTTTCCACCTCTACCTCTTCTTCTAAAGGTATTACTAAAGGTCAGACAGGACAGGCCAAGGATGATTTTGATAGCTCCAGATTGGCCTCGCAACACTGGTACCCACTTCTAAGGAGTCTTGTAAAGAAGCCTCCATGGCCTTTACCTCTGATTCCTCATCTGTTATCTCAGAAGGACGGTCATCTGCTCAATGTCAAGCTTCCATCTCTTCATCTCACAGCTTGGCATATTCTGTGTTGAAGCATGGTAGGTCTCAGCTTCCTCAACAAGTTTTAAATGTGATTATGGAAGCTAGAAGGCCTAGTACTAGGAGAGTAATGCAGAAAAATGGAAGAGATTTTTATTTTGGAGTACAGCAAAGAATTTGGAGATTTCAGAGCCTAATTTGAGTGTGGCTCTTCAATATCTTACTGAATTATTGGACAAAGGTTTGTCTTTCTCTTCCATAAAGATTCATGCTGCAGCAATTTCAGCTCACTATGATTGTGACCCACCTTTGTTTTCATCCTTTGTTCAAGCAGTTTCTTAGAGGGGCAAAGAATATAAGACCCCCACGTAGAGCTCCTACTCCTGCTTGGGATCTCAATTTTGTGTTGGAAAAACTTACTCTACAACCTTTTGAGCCTGCAGCTACTGCTGAATTGAAATATTTGTCATGGAAGACTGCTTTTCTGTTGGCTATTACTTCTGCAAGAAGGGTGTCTGAGTTGCAGGCCCTTATGGCAGTAGAGCCCTTTTTGATTTTCCATAAGGACAGGGTATCATTACGTACTAATCCTTCCTTTATGCCTAAGGTAGTTTCTAGTGTGGCTTTAAACCAAACTATTCATTTGCCTACGTTTTTTGCAGATCCTCAAAATAAAGGGGAAAAGATTTTGCACACTTTAGATGTACACAGGCAATTGCGTTATTATTTGAGCAGGACTAAAGATTTTAGGCAGTCTCAGCAGTTACTTGTTTCTTTTGCTTTAAGTTCACAGGGCAAGCTTGTGTCAAAACAAACTATTTCTAGGTGGATTGGCTTTTGCATTGCATTTTGTTACTTCCATCATGGCAAAGAGGTTCCAGCTGGGATTAGGCCTCATTCCACTAGGGCTACTGCCACTTCAACAGCATTTCTAAGGGGGGTGGCAACTAAGGATATTCTGGAGGCAGCTACTTGGAGTTCAGTGCATACTTTCTCTAGGCATTATCACCTGCCTATATACTCTAAGACTAGAGCTGGTTTTGCCACAGCTGTTTTACAAGGCATGTTGTCAGCTCCTACTACTTTATAATTTGCCAGCCTCCCTTACCTCTGCTTTGGGATTCTACCCAATTGTCAGGACTGCAGCAAGGGAAGACGAAGAACATAGTACAGTTTTGTACCTACCATAAATGTAGATGTTCGAGGATTCCCATTGCTGCAGTCCAATTTACCCTCCCTCCTTCCCTCTGTGTTTCAGGGTGGTTGTGTAGGTGAGTTTACACGCTTATATTTTTGTATATATTCCTGTATATATTGTACATGTTTTTGGTGCAGGTTGTTTTTGGGACTTGTCTTTTGGGTCTTCTGACATCTGGGGCAAGAAAAGACTGAGGATATGACGTCGGTCATGCGCATTAGTACCCTGACGTACTGACGTCAGTCTAATGCGCCCTGACCGACGTCAGCCATATACTTTGGTATTCGGGCCGACTGGACAGCGGACTACCCCAATAGTTAGGACTGCAGCAATGTGGATCCTCGAACATCTACATTTATGGTAGGTACAAAACTGTACTTTTTTAAACCATGCAGTAGTAAACCATGCAGTAGTGTCGTGGGCAAAGGATAGAGGTTAGAGTATCTTTTAGTATGGAGTGAGAAACCATGTCATATGCTTTAGAGGTCTAGGAATATAGCCGATACAAAACTGTTATTTTTATGTTGGTTAACCAGGTTTGTGAAAGAGAGAAAAGCTGTGGTTGTGCTGTGGTGTGGGTGGAAGTCATGTTGTGTAGAGTAGAGGAGATTGTTTGAATTTAGGAAATGCATGACCTGAGTGTATGCATTTCTCAAGTAGCCTTGATAAAGGAGACAGAATGGCAATGGGGCGGTAGTTTGAGAAATCATAGGAATTTCCAATTTGAGGGGGAATAATATAGGAGCTTTTCCACAGATGTCCTTCAAGGATGCATCTGCAGTCCTAACATACGGGTTGTCCTGCCTCAGGCAGCCCTTCGGTCGGCCGGATTCCAAAGTCTGGGTCTGGCCTCGGCTGATGTCGCACTTCACCTGATGTCATAGCTGCTGTGAATTGGGTATAAAGGCATCAGCCGATGCCATTTTCCTCAGTCTTTCTTGCCGCGCGGTGCCCGAAGCAGAAGCTGTTTGCAAGTGCCGGTCGGTCAGATCCAGAGATTACTACTACCGAATACTTCTAAAAAGCTAAGTTCCCCGTTGGGGACTCTTTTCTTGCCTCAGCCGATGTCAGAAAAAGTAAATAACTGTAACTTGTGGGAAACAAATACCTCATAAGGATTTCCACTCTTACTGCCTTCCTTGCTTAGGCCCAGACCACGACGTAGCAGCTTGTCTAGCCTGTGCTTCCTTCAACCAACGGACGCTTAGACGTCGGTCGGAGTTTGCAGAGGAGTTTTTTGGTCCTGCTTTTGCTTACAAAATGCCGTCGGAGACTCCGACTTCACAATTAGTTAAAAAGCGTAAGGAAAAGGACCGACACTCGCGGTCCGCGGTTTCGGCCGAAACCACGGTTAAGCCAACCGCGAGTGTGTCTGTTTCGGCTGAAACAGAGTCCACGGTTCTTCCTTCGGCCGAAAGCATGCCTCCTATAGCAGAGGCCTCACACAGCATGGCTGAATCTGCTACTGAAATTTCCACTGCTGTTGCAGGTACCCAGGATTTATCAGATACTATTCCTTTAGACATATCTACTCCTGCACGTGGAGCTGCTAGGCCCCCTGCATCTGTCTATCAAGGCTTTTTCTAGGGCTAAAGCAGCTAAATCTTCTAAGGCCTTGCCTACTAAAAACCCCTCACACAGGCCTACCTCTTGTTCCCAAATGCTCAGTCTGGCTGAGGATCTCATTTCTTTGATCAGGGGATCCCAACCTCACCCTGACAGGGCCTCTCACCCCCCTCCAGAGAAGAGGCCTAGAGCAGAGCCCCCGGATCCAGTTTCTACAGACTATTCCTCGGATGATTCAGAAAACTCAGAACCTCCAGAAGGCCCATATTCTCCTTATGAGGATTCTGATGCAGAAGACTCCATTCCTTCTGCCTCTCCTCCTGAGGAATTTTCTTTTGGGGAAACTTTACATGCTATGAGAGAGCATTTTCAATGGCAGGGCCAGGATTTTTCAGATTCAAGGAAAAGGCTAAGGACCTTTTTACATTTACCACAGCATAGGCCTTTAGCCATTCCTCCAGTACTAACAGTTGTTGATGATGCATTTAATGATGCTTGTACTGCCCCTGACTCTCTTCCCCCGGCCCCTGCCAAGCCCGATAGATATTACAGGGTCCCGGACACACACTTTCACTTGTATAAGGCTCCTATTGTAGATCCTGAAACCATTTCACAGGGCCCCAAAGCTGTAGCAGCTGCCTCTGCCAGAAAACCCCTCCCCTCTGAAAGAGAATCTAGAGCATTAGAGAGATGGGGTAAAAAAGTTTATACTTCTGCTACTCTTTCGGCTAGGGCCTTAAACTGTCAATTCCACATGATTCAGTACCAGTAATTTTTGTTAGACCAGTTAAATAAAAAACTGTCCTCTCCTGAACCTATAGACCGTACGTCCCTTCAGGATTTGGTACATAACACTCAGCAGGTCAGTAATCATTCCTTAAAATGCGGCTATGATGCACTGGAGGCTTCCTTTAGATCAGCTATGACTGGAACAGTGATTAGAAGGCATGCATGGTTAAAAGAACAATCCTTACCAGACCATGTAAAGTCAAAACTTCTAGATGCTCCCATGGAGAAAGTTTGTTTGGTTCCCCTGTACAGCAAGTGTTAAAGAAGGTGGAAGAAAAAGCAAAATCTGTCCAAACAGTCAAGGATTTCTTACAGGTCCAGCCTCCAAGGTTTAGTAGAAATTGGCCTTCGAAGAATTGGTCCTTTCCAGACACCTCCAGAGCACAGAGAGGCAGAAATAGGCGCCCAAGAGGCAGAGGTCAATCCAGAGGTGCCTACAGGGGACGTCAGTGGCAGCCTAACAACCAGAGAAGTACTGCCACAGATCCAGCTACGACCACTTCCACAGGACAGACACAATGACTTGGCTCTGATACCGCCTACCAGGGAACAACTGGAAGCACCCTTAGGCGGAAAGCTAGCCTTATTTTCCGTAAACTGGCATTACATTACAGGAGACAAATGGATTTTACAGACAATAGACAAAGGCTACAGGTTTCACTTCCACACTTTACCAAAAAAGAGAGGAATGCCAAACCTACCACCAAACCAAAAAAAACGCTCTAGAACAAATCAACCACCTACTAAGGATGAGAGCTATAGAAAAGGTACCTCCCATGGAACAAGGGCAAGGATTTTACTCCAGACTTTTCCTGGTACCAAGAAAAGAAAACCAATGGAGGCCTATTCTCGACCTGTCCGCTCTGAACACATATCTCATTGTTCCAAAATTCAAAATGCTGACCCTACAGCAACTTCTTCCCATGCTGGGCAAGGAGTCTTGGCTGGTGACTCTAGATCTCAAGGAGGCATACCTGCACGTCCCTATACGACCAGATTGCAGAAGATACCTCAGATTTCTTGCAGGATCAGAGCATTATCAATTCTCAGCATTGCCCTTTGGCTTATCTACTGCGCCCAGAGTATTCACGAAATGCCTGGCATCAGTTATTGCTCATTGCAGGCTTCAGGGAATTCAGATTTACCCATACCTGGACGACTGCCTAATACAAGCGGACAACAGGACCAAATTAACAAAAGATTTGGAAAAGGTTATACAACTACTGCAAGCCCTGGGATACACAGTCAACATGAAAAAGTCAAGGCTGGTACCATCCCAAAGGATAACATTCTTGGGTGCAGAACTGGACACATCAAATCAGATGGCATTTCTCACAGCAGAAAAGCAAAAGCAACTACCACTCTATTTCATGGCATTAACAACACAGAACCAGCTTACAGCAAGGAAAGCCCTGCAAGCCCTGGGTTACATGGCATCCTGCATAATATTGATACCACATGCCAGACTGCATATGAGGAAGTTGCAATGGTACCTAAGGAATGTATGGTCTCAACACAAGCACAGTCTAGAAGCCCAGATTCCAATAATCCCATGCCTGAAACAAGAATTCCTGTGGTGGGCTCAGGCCTGTCAGATGAACAGAGGACTGCCTTTCCACAAACCTCACCCAAGCCAGACTATCACCACGGACGCCTCAGACCTAGGCTGGGGGGCACACATGGTGGACAAGTGTATACAAGGCCTATGGACACAAGACCAGCTGAACCTTCACATAAATCTAAGAGATGCTGGCAGTGAAACAGGCACTACAGGCATTCAGACCTTTTCTTCAACAGGGTCATTTGCTGATAAGGACGGACAACACCACAGTCATGTGGTATATCAACAAACAGGGAGGAACACACACATATCCTCTATGCCGGATGGCAATGGACCTGTGGAATGTGGCCCTGAACCTCAACATTCAACTCCAGGCAAAATTTGTGCCAGGAAAAGAAAATATACTAGCAGACCCCTTAAGCAGAACTACCACGGATGCCCACGAATGGATGCTGCATCCGGACATCTTCAAAACCATTACAAAGAAATGGGGACTACCAGAAATAGACCTGTTCGCATCCCCACACAACCACCAATTGAGGAAATTCTGCACAAGGACATACCACCCTCTTGCTTGGAAGGTGGACTCCCTATCCTTCAGTTGGGAAAACCTGACAGCGTATGCATTCCCACCTCTTCCTTTGATGCACAAAGTGCTACTGAAGATCAAAGAAGATCACCCAAGGATCATCCTGATGGCTCCAGACTGGATGAGGCAGCATTGGTACCCGCTACTGAGGAGTATGTCTCGGACACACGCATGGCCTCTACCTCTAGTTCCTTTACTGCTAACACAGAACAACTACAAGATCCTACATCCAAACTTGAAAACACTGCAGCTAGCTGCCTGGAACATTACATAAAACAAAATAACCCAGATTTATCTCAGAGGGTTAAGGACATTATCCTGGAGGCTCGCAGACCCTCCACAAGGAAGACTTATTCAGCCAAATGGAAAAGATGAGTGCAGCAAAAGGAGAAAATGTATCATTAGCAAACATAGCTAACATCCTGGAATATTTAGCAGAACTTTTCCACAATGGCCTGTCTTACTCCTCCATTAAGATTCACGCATCAGCAATTTCAGCAGAATACAACATGGATCCTCCAGTCTTCTCTCATCCCCTACTCAGGCAGTTTGAGAGGAATTAAAAATGTAAAGCCTCCAAGGAAGCCACCTTTGCCTACATGGGACCTTAACTTTGTGCTGGAAAAGTTAACACTTCCCCCTTTCGAGCCAGCAGCAACAGCAGAATTACAGTTCTTATCTTGGAAAACTGCTTTCCTGCTTGCAATCACTTCAGCAAGAAGGGTTTCTGAATTACAGGCATTAATGGCAGTACAGCCCTTCTTTATCTTCATCAGGATAGAGTGTCCTTGAGAACCAACCCTATTTTTATGCCAAAAGTGGTCTCCAGGGTAGCATTGAACCAAGCAATCCACCTACCAGCGTTCTTCCCCAACCCACAGAACAGGGGGGAAAGATTACTACATACCTTGGATGTGCACAGGCAATTGCGCTACTATCTGGACAGAACCAAGACCAACAGAAAAACTGACCAGCTTCTGGTAGCATATGCAACAGGTATGGAAGGAAAAGCAATTTCAAAACAGACAATCTCAAAATGGATAGGAAATTGCATTAGATTTTGTTGTTCTTTTCATGGAAAGGCAACTCCAGAAAACATCAGACCTCACTCCACAAGGGCTACAGCCACTACTACAGCTTTCCTATGAGGAGCGGCTACCAAAGACATTTTAGAAGCTGCTACTTGGAGCTCCGTGCATACATTTGCCAAGCATTATAATCTACCTTTATACTCCAGATCCCGAACTGCTGTTTTGCAAGGGATCTTAACTACACCATAATCATCTTAGTGCCTCCTCCCCCAGTTTGGCTATGGTATTCTACCCATATGTTAGGATTGCAGATGCATCCTTGAAGGACATAGTACAGATGTCCTTCAAGGATGCATCTGCAGTCATAACAAATGGGTTGTCCTGTCGTCAGGCAGCCCTTCGGTCGGCCGGATTCCAAAGTCTGGGTCCGGCTTCGGCTGATGTCGCACTTCACCCGACGTCATCTCTGCTGGTCTTCGGGTATAAAGGCATCAGCCGACGCCATTTTCCTCAGTCTTTCTTGCCGCGTGGTGCCCGAAGCAGAAGCTGTTCGCAAGTGCCGGTCGGTCAGATCCAGAGATTACTACTACCGAATACTACTTCGAAGACTTCTAAAAGCTAAGTACCCCGTTGGGGACTCTTTCTTGCCTCAGCCGATGTCAGAAAAAGTAAATAACTGTTTAACTTGTGGGAAACAAATACCTCATAAAGATTTCCACTCTTACTGCCTACCTTGTTTAGGCCCAGACCACGACGTAGCAGCCTGTTTAGCCTGTGCTTCCTTCAACCGACGAACGCTTAGGCGTTGGTCGGAGTTTGCTGAACAGTTTTTCGGCTCAGATTTTGCGTACATTATGCCGTCGGATCCTCCGACTACCCAAATTGTTAAACGCAAAGAAAAAGACCGACACTCGCGGTCCGCGGTTTCGGCCAAAACCACGGTTAAGCAAGCCGCGAGTGTCTCTGTTTCGGCCGAAACCGAGAAAACGGGTCAATCTTCAGCCGAATCCATGACTACTACTGAGGCTCCTGCTACCTTAGTTGAATCGGCCTCTGAAGTTTTGCCTACTACTGTGGTTCCTAGTGAATTATCAGACACCATCCCTTTGGATGTCTCTACCCCAGCACGTGGTGCTGCTAGGCCTCCTGCAGCCATGTCTATAAAGGCCTTTGCCAGGGCTAAAGCAGCCAAAACTGTTAAATCAGTGCCTGTTAAGGCCCCCTCACACAGGCCCACTTCTAGTTCACAAATGCTTACTCTGGAAGAGGATTTAATCTCCTTAATTAGGGGATCCCAATCTCACCCAGACAGGGCGCCTCAGCCTCCAGAAAAGAGACCTAGAGCAGAGCCCCCCCGAGCCAGTGTCCTCTGATGATTCTT
Organism: Protopterus annectens; assembly: GCF_019279795.1. Lineage (NCBI taxonomy): Eukaryota > Metazoa > Chordata > Ceratodontiformes > Protopteridae > Protopterus > Protopterus annectens. Next base: position 817,852,805 of record NC_056734.1, on the reverse strand, counting down.
CGGATGACTCAGACATTACAGATCAGCCAGAGGCTCCTTTTTCTAGAGATTCCGATGCTGAAGAATCCATTCCATCTGCCTCTCCACCAGAGGAATTTTCCTTTGGGGAAACCTTACATGCCATGAGAGAACAATTCCAATGGCAGGAACAAGATTTCTCAGATTCAAGAAAAAGGCTTAGGACCTTTCTGCACTTACCACAACATAGGCCCTTAGCTATACCTCCAGTTCTGCCTGTTGTGGATGATGCATTTAATGATGTTTGCACTGCTCCTGATACTTTACCTCCAGCCCCTGCCAAACCAGATAGATTTTACAGGGTGCCAGACACTCATCACCACCTATACAAGGCCCCACTTGCAGATCCTGAGACTATATCCCATTGGCCTAAGGCAGTAGCTTCGACCTCAGCAAAAAACCCTCTCCCTTCTGAAAGGGAATCCAGGTCCTTAGAGAGATGGGGGAAAAAAGTTTACACCTCTGCTACTCTCTCAGCTAGAGCTTTAAACTGTCAGTTTCACATGATCCAATACCAAGAGTTTATGCTTGATCAGTTAACTAAGAAGCTGTCCTCTGATGACTCCTTAGATAAGAAATATGTTTTAGAAATGGTGAATAACATTCAGCAGGTTAGTAACCATTCTTTAAAATGTGGCTATGATGCACTGGAGGCTTCATTTAGATCAGCCATGACTGGCACAGTGATAAGGCATGCATGGTTGAAAGAACAGGTCTTGCCGGATCATGTTAAAGCAAAGCTGTTAGATGCTCCTATGGATAAGGCCAGTCTATTTGGTACCCCTGCTCAGCAAGTAATGAAGAAAATGGAAGAAGGCAAAATCTGTACAAACAGTTAAGGATTTCTTACAGGTTCAGCCCCCAAGGTTTAGCAGGAACTGGCCTGCCAAAAATTGGTCCTTTCCAGACTCCTCAAAATCTCAGAGGCAGGAATAGACGCTCCAGAGGCAGAAATCAATCCAGAGGAGAGGTGCCTATAGAGGGGCCAGTGGCAAGGCAATAACCAGTGAGGCACAGACACAACCACTGCCACTGCAACAGGACAATCACAGTGACTTGGCTCTGACACCGCCTACCAGGGAGCAGATAGCAGCACCTTTAGGCGGAAAGTTAGCCTTATTTTCGAAAAATTGGCACTATATCACAAAAGACAAGTGGATTTTGCAAACCATAGACCAAGGCTACAGGTTCCACTTCCACACCTTACCAGTAAAAAGAGGAATGCCAAACCTACCTCCAAATCAAAAAACAGAAGCTCTAAAGCAGATAGCTCAATTAACAAATATGAGAGCTGTGGAAAGAGTACCAATAACACAACAGGGCAAAGGATTCTACTCCAGACTCTTCCTAGTACCAAGAAAAGAGAAAAGTTGGAGATCTATTCTCGACCTGTCCGTCTTAAACACATACATCATTGTCCCAAAATTCAAAATGCTGACCCTACAGCAACTTCTTCCCATGCTGGGCAAGGAGTGTTGGCTGGTAACTCTAGATCTCAAGGAGGCATACCTGCACGTCCCCATATGACCAAATTGCAGAAGATACCTCAGATTTCTTGCAGGATCAGAGCATTATCAATTCTCAGCATTGCCCTTTGGCTTATCTACTGCCCAGAGTATTCACAAAATGCCTGGCATCAGTAATCGCTCATTGCAGGCTACAGGAATCCAAATTTATCCATACCTGGACGACTGCCTGTTACAAGCGGACAACAAAAGCAAGCTGACAACAGATTTACAAAGAGTCATTTGCTTACTACAAGCCCTGGGATACACAGTCAATTTAAAAGTCAAGACTGATACCATCCCAGACAAGAACATTCTCGGGTGCGGAATTGGACACAGTAAAACAAATGGCATTCCTAACTGCAGAAAAACAAGAACAACTCCTCTTTACTTCTTGGCATTAACAAAGCAGAACAAACTAACAGCAAGAAAAGTACTGCAGGCCTTGGGCTTCATGGCATCATGCATAATCCTGGTCCCCATGCCAGACTGCATATGAGAAAGCTACAGTGGTACCTAAAGAATTTATGGTCTCAACACAGGCACAGCTTAGAAACCGAAATCCCACTAATCCCATGCCTGAAACAAGAGTTCCTATGGTGGGCTCAAGCATGCCAGTCAAACCCAGGCTTGCCTTTCCACAACTTTCAAGCAAACCAAACCATCACAACGGACGCCTCAGACCTAGGCTGGGGCGCACATGTTGGACAAGTGCATACAAGGATTGTGGACTCCAGACCAGCTGCACCTGCACATAAACCAAAAAGAAATGCTGGCAGTAAAACTAGCAATCCAGAAATTCAGACCATTCCTCAAAGAAGGCCATTTAATGATAAGGACAGACAACACCACAGTCATGTGGTACATCAACAAACAGGGAGGCACTCATTCATACCCCCTATGCAGAATGACTCTGGACCTTTGGAATATGGCTCTGAGCTACAACATCCAGTTACAGGCAATATTTGTGCCGGGAAAAGAAAACACCCTAGCAGACATGTTAAGCAGAACCACCTCGGATGCTCACGAATGGATGCTATACACCCGGACATCTTCAAGGCCATCACAAAGAAATGGGGAATGCCACAAATAGACCTATTCGCATCCCCACTCAATCACCAGCTCAAAAAATTCTGCACAAGGACATGCCACCCACTTGCATGGAAGGTGGACTCTCTATCCTTCAGTTGGAAAGGCCTGACAGCATATGCATTTCCACCTCTTCCTTTGATGCACAAGGTACTACTGAAAATCAAAGAGGAACGTCCAAGGATAATTCTGATAGCTCCAAATTGGCCAAGACAACACTGGTATCCTTTGCTGAGGAGCATGTCTCAGGGGAGAATGTGGTCAATACCTCTGATGCCTTTGATGTTAACTCAGAACAACTACAACATCATGCACCCAAACCTAAAAACCTTGCAACTGACTGCCTGGAACATCACATAACAGCAACTAACCCAGACTTATCCCAAAGGGTTAAAGACATTATCCTTGAAGCCCGCAGACCTTCAACAAGAAGGAACTATGCAGGAAAATGGAAAAGGTTTGTCATTTGGAGTACTGAAAGAGGAAAAGATGTGTCGAACATAGATATTGCTAACATCCTGGAGTACTTGGCAGAGCTTCTACATATGGGCCTGTCCTATTCCTCCATCAAGATACATGCATCAGCTATTTCCGCAGAATACAGCTTGATCCACCTGTCTTTTCGCATCCTCTACTCAGGCAATTCCTCAGAGGGATCAAGAATGTAAAACCTCCTAGGAAACCACCATTACCAGCATGGGACTTGAACTTTGTGCTAGAAAAATTGACACTCCCTCCATTTGAACCAGCAGCAACAGCAGATCTTCAACACCTATCATGGAAAACTGCTTTCCTACTGGCAATTACTTCAGCAAGGAGGGTTTGAACTACAGGCCTTAATGGCAGTACAACCCTTCCTAATCTTCCATCAAGATAGTGTCCATGAGAACTAATCCTACATTTATGCCTAAGGTGGTATCCAGAGTGTCTTTAAACCAGGCAATCCACCTACCTACCTTCTTTCCCAATCCACAGAACAGGGGAAAGGCTGCTGCATACCTTGGATGTACATAGACAGTTACGCTACTACCTGGACAGAACCAAAAGTAACAGAAAAACTGACCAGCTTTTAGTAGCCTATGCAACAGGAAGGGAAGGAAAAGCAATTTCCAAACAGACAATCTCCAAATGGATAGGAAATTGCATAAGATTCTGTTACTCCTACCATGGAAAACCAGTTCCACAGAACATAAGACCTCATTCTACAAGGGCTACAGCCACTACCACAGCTTTCTTACGAGGAGTGGCAACCAAGGACATTATTGAGGCGGCTACTTGGACCTCCGTGCATACATTTGCCAAGCATTATAATTTACCTTTTTACTCTAGATCCTGAGCAGGGTTTGCCACTGCTGTATTGCAAGGGATCCTAACTACACCATAATTCTTCTTCCTCCTCCCTAGTTTGGCTATGGTATTCTACCCATTTGTTATGACTGCAGATGCATCCTTGAAGGACATAGTACAGTTTTGTACCTACCATAAATGTAGATGTCCGAACAGGATAGCATCTGCAGTCAGGATTACCCACCCTCCTTCCCTCTGTGGTACTCCTAGGGTATTTACCCTCCTAATAGCTAGCTGGGAGTCTCTTATGGTGTATTTGTTTGTATATATGTACATACATGCTTATTTTTTGTTTGCCTTCTACTATTTTGGAAACATTGGCATTTATCCAAAATTTAGCTTTCCTAGAGGGCAACTGGCATCTGGGGCAAGAAACACTGAGGAAAATGGCGTCAGCTGATGCCTTTATACCCGAAGACCAGCAGAGATGACGTCGGGTGAAGTGCGACATCAGCCGAAGCCGGACCCAGACTTTGGAATCCGGCCGACCGAAGGGCTGCCTGACGACAGGACAACCCATTTGTTATGACTGCAGATGCTATCCTGTTCAGACATCTACATTTATGGTAGGTACAAAACTGTACTTTTTGTACCTACCATAAATGTAGATGTCCGAGAGGTATGCATCTGCAGTCAGGATTACCCACCCTCCTTCCCCTCTGGGGTACTCCTAGGGTATTTGCCTATCTTGTAGCTAGCTGGGGGAATCTATTATGGTGTATTTGTTTGTATATATGTACATACATGCTTATATTGTTTGCTCTCTACTATTTGGAATCTTTTGCATTTATCCAAATTTAGCCTTCCTAGAGGGCACCTGGCATCTGGGGCAAGAAACACTGAGGAAAATGGTGTCGGCTGATGCCTTTATACCCAATTCACAGCAGCTATGACATCGGGTGAAGTGCGACATCAGCCGAGGCCAGACCCAGACTTTGGAATCCGGCCGACCGAAGGGCTGCCTGAGGCAGGACAACCCATATGTTAGGACTGCAGATGCATACCTCTCGGACATCTACATTTATGGTAGGTACAAAACTGTACTTTGAGGGATGTAGGTTTCCTGTATGGAGCGGTTGATGAGGATTGAGATTGGGTAGGATGAGTCTGCAGCCATTTTTAGGGAATTAGCTTGTGTACCATCTGCTGCAAGATTAGTGGGTTTAAGCTTTGAGGTTTTTTTATTGTAGAGGTTGGGACAAGTGAAAGTGTAAAGGGAGGTGTGTTAGGAGCTGCTGTTGGCATGGATGAATAGCTATTTTTAGATAGTTGAGTGGATAGTGATTTAATGGATTCGGTAAAGTGGTGATTGAATTTGGAGGCTATATCGCTATTTGTTTTGGTGGAGGTGGGAGTTGCTGTGGTGGTTTTAACAGGTTTTAGTAGGGAGTTAATTGCATACCAGAACTTCTGGGGGCTGAGTGTTTGTTTTGGATACATAGAAAGTAGTTCTGTTTATTGAGCTTTGTTTTTTGACCTTATTCCTAAATTGATAGTATTGTTTGGATAGACTAGTGTTATCTTTCTTCCAGGTTTTCCAGGTCTTATCTCTGGACTTTAGTAAGGCTCTAGTGGATTTACTAAGCCATAATGTAGTTTCTGATTTTTCTCATGAGGGCTACTAAATCAAGGATGTTGGAGTATTATTAAAATAGTCAATTGCTTGGTCTAAGTCAAGGGTGCATTATGGTTCCCAGTTACTTTTTTAAGGTAGTGCTGAGATCTTGAGGATTAACATTGCGATCATTTCTAACTAGTCTATAGACTGTAGGTTTGGGTAAGTTTGTACGTTTCCATAGGAGGAATGATGCAAGGTGGTCATTAAGTCCATCTGGTAGACTATTTGGTAATTATGTTCAGGGTAGTTTACTAATGTCCAATGTAGTATAGATTACTTTTGGGATTTTTTATTTACTCTAGTAGGTTCTTGAATGAGTTGAGAGAGTCCATACAGGTTGATGCAGTTAGTGGGGGTCTGAGTTGCAGGCTAGCCAGTCAGTGTTTGGGTCACCTAGTAAAATAGTTTCTTGTGGGAGGTTATCTTTTGACCATTGTAGAATTTCCTCAATTATTGGAGAGTTTTTACTTGGAGGGATGTACACACAAAGGATATTGATGCTCTTTTCCTTGTTTAGCAGTAGCACAGAGCCAACCATCTCAGCAGTATTAAATTTAGGTAGAGGAGTTTGTAGAGGTTGGAGAGTAAGTGTATTTTTATAGACAATTGCAGCACCCTCTCCCTTCTTTCCCATCCTATCTAGTCTTAGGATATTGTATCCTGGAGGGAAAATTTATTCACTCTGTGTGCTGGGTTTTAGCCAGGTCTCTTATCTTTGGAATGTTAGGGGAGTAGTGGGTTATGAATGCGTGTAAGTGAGGAAGTTTGATATACTGCAAGAGTTAAGGTTGACAAGTAGATTTGATGTGTTTGGGGGAATAATGTTGCTTGGCCCTGGGTTTGGGCGAATATCTCCTGAGGTAAGGAGGTATTTCTTTAAAAATAGATTGTTTGATTGTAGTATGTCTGTGTGGAGTTTACATGATATTTTTCTAGTGTAGGATAGTGGAATGTTCTTGTGTATAAGTAGTATTGTGTTGTCATTAAATAAAGAGGGGGCTATTGGGAAGATTGTGGGTTACTGTATGTGTGAAGGTATGTGTTGTATGGTAGGTGGTGTGGGGTATTGGTGTGTAAGGATGTAATGTAGGTTGAGGATTAATAGGACAGGTGTTAGTAAGACCTGCATAGTTTGTCAAGTGGTATTTGGATGGAATTAGTGTTTGGATGCGGGTTAATCAGGGGGTGTGGTTTGGTAGTTGCAGTTGAGTGGCTGTAGGGAGTGGTCAGGTGATAGGTTAGAATAAATGTAGAAGTAGTGGGGCAGGTGGGAAAAGGGGCCAGGGTAGGGGAGCATTGTGTAATAGGGATTCATAACAAAAGCAGTGTTAAAAGTAAATATTTCCACTCTGTATTTTACACGACAGAAACCAAAGGTTACATAAAATGCCATCCAGGTACTAATTTATAAACGGCTTTAATTTTCAGGATGCTAAAATTAACTTTAGATATGAATGACTTTCTTTAAAGCCCTGTGTATGCAAGCCAACTCCAAAAGATGATCCAACAAGGGCTGTCCACAACAAAGCAGATTTTGACAGTATACAGATAACCAATGGATATACTGAAAGCTTACAAAACTGAAGCCAAAAAGCTGCCTCTAAAAATCTGTAAACACCATTTGAAACAGTCAGCATTGCTGTGTTTCAGAATTCATCAGTCCAGCAGTGAAGTTTCCCAGTCAAGAACTTCAAGTAGACATCTCTTAGACCTCCAAACCTCCCCTGATGTCGAGGAATTCTCCACCATACCTGCCAACAAATGAGCAGCATATACAGCCCAGTAGTGACTAGATGTGATCTTCCAAGCAATGTCCTTGGGAACAGTCCAAACAAATATTCAGTGAAAAAGCAGAAATGTTGCAGCACTCTGGCGGGGCGGGCAACCCCTCATTTGTAATTTTTGAGAAATTTTGGTGCATTACTGCTGTTCACCCATTTCATGTTTTTTTTTTTTATGCCCATGTTTTCTCAGTGACACACAGGTGTGTTTGCTAACTCTTGCTTTAAAAAAAAAAAAAATGGTATGGGTATCTGCCATGTAGAGTTAAGTTTCCGGTTGCTGTCTCCAGGATGTAATTGGGGGAGGGAGGTATTAACCTGGATATCTGTCTGTTCTTGCAGTTGGTAATCTTTATGTTCAGCTGTGGGAAAGTCGTAATTAAGCATGAATCACCTGATGCGCATTGATCCTACTGTTTGAACCTCGGTGATGATGCATAAACCCACAGCTCTACTTTCTTGCAAGCATCACATGCCAGATAGTATGTGTTACCATATCTCTGCTGAGGTGCATCATCTTTGGGATGTTTTGATGATCCTGCTGCAAAACTCTAGTAGTCTAAATGTGAAACTGCACTCATTGCAAGCATTCTTAATCCTGGAAGATGCTGACATTTGTGCAGTCACAAACATGGTTCAAAGCTGCAGAGAGCACCCCAGCCATACTAGGCTACTTATCCTATCATAGATTCAGACCCCAAGCCATGGACAGCAAAGCAAAAGGAGGTGTAGTTTCAGTATATATTAGACACACCCCCAGGCTGGTCAAAAGTATGATGCACAGGAGACACTCCAGGTGTAGTTAACCATTGTCAAGACTCCTATTCAAATCATATCTAGCTACAGGCTCCCAAATTTGACTATGCCCACTCCACCTATCTGGACCTTTTTGAATCTATCAAGATTCAACCCTTTACCCTGATCCTGGACGACAACCATAGACTGGAAGAACTACTCATGCCAAAGCGCACACGCCCACAGATTCTTAATTTTTTTTTCCAGTGCAAATGCCTTGGACCAGCTGGTTGACACTCCCACAAGAGGTGATAATATCTTGGACTTGGTATTAACCAGCATAAGTAACCACTGCAGCATCCCTACAGTGTCATCCTGTTTGGTAAGATCCGACCACAAAGCGGTCACTTTCAAAGTCACCATTTCCCTGACCCCCCCCCCCCCGCCCCAGCTAGGGTCAAACAAAAGAACTTCTCCAAAGTTACAACCTCCTGAGGGAAGGTGTAAATGGCTTCACAGCTCCTTCTCCCTCTGTAGCAATTGGCACAAATGTCCAAACCTACACCAGAGTACTATGAGCATTTATAGCTGCATGGAATCAGGAATACCCGACAGGACAAAATCATCCTCCGCAAGGAAAAGTAAACCTTGTGTGGTGGACATTTGTTAAACTCTGTAATAAAAGGGAAAAAATTGCTGGCTAGGACTAGGAAGGAGCAGGTGCTTAAATGGAAGCCATATCTCTTTTTGCCTGAGCATGCAAATAAGAGCACTGGTGAAATCCTCCAAAGCAGAGTCCAAACTGGCCACATCTAATACAGTCATAAGCCCTTTTTTTTACATATGTCTGCAATCTCAAAGGAAGCACTCAGGTCTGCTTAGAACTGGTGGTCAAGGACACCCCATACACAAACGCTGTCAATATAGCCAACCTGCTGGCAGACAGGTTCAGCAGCAGCTTCACTCCTCTGTCCCCCAATTAGTAAATCAGGACATCCCCAGCACCTGCCTCCCCTCCCCTTATCTCTAGGGAGCAAGTCATCACTGCTCCCTCAAAATAAAAAAAAAAAATATAGCCTCCATGGAACCCGATAACATCCCAGGCTGCATCCTACATGAAGTCAAGCAGGAACTTGCATTGCCATTAGGCACCCTATCTAACCAAAGCCTGAGTAACGGCTTTGTCCCAGCTGAATGGAGGACAGTCACTGTCATGCCTTTGCACTAAGGTGGAGCGTCCAACAATCCAGTAAATTATAGACCCATCAGCCTAACTAGCCTGATCTGCAAGACTGTGGAACAGATTATCATGGACCTCCTTAACCAGGACATTGGTAACCTCCAAACACTTGATCCCACACAGTCTGGTTTCATCAAGGGGAGGTCATGCCTGTTAAATTTGGTCGATGCAGTCACCAAAGCCATGGACAAGGGGAAGACTGTGCGCACTGCCTACCTTGACCTGGCCAAAGCCTTCAAATACTATTTCCCACTCTAGTATAGTAAACTCTCTCAACTAGGCATCAATACGTATGTTACCAGATGGGTAGCAAACTACTGATAGAACCTACCTAGTCAAAATAAGATAAGTCACCTCAGTTGACTCGTAATGTGTGGTGTACCCCTGGGATCGGTCTTAGGCCCTCTGTTTGGGATATACTTTTCTGAGGTGCAGGCCTAAACCAGTGGGCTATGGCTGACCAAGTTTGCAGATGACTGCAAGCTGGGCGCAGTCATCAATTCACCAGTGGTGTGGGCATCCTCCAAGAGGGTCTCACCTAAACAAATGACTGGTGCCAGAAACATGGCCTCAAACTGAATGCTAAAAAATGCATAGTCATCCCCTTTGGGGAGAGTGACATCCTCACAAATTATCACATTAATAAGGTCCTAAACACAAAATCCGTCGTGAGGGACTTGGGCATCCAAGTTGATAGGAAATTGATTTTTGACCGCCATGTTGCCTCCATTGTATGGAAAGCTTTCTACATGGCCCACCTCATGAGTGTCATCCATTAACAAGGTCATATCATTCCTGTATTCTTCACTTATAAGACCTGTTATTGAGTACAGTGTCCATTTTGACATGTACCTTACAAAGCACTTGCAGCAGCTGGAGAGACCACAGAGGTTCCTCACCAGGAGAGTCCACTGCCTTATAACATCTACCCTACACAGATGGGCTAAAAGTCTTGTACAGACTCCTCGGAGATCACCTCTGTCTGGCATACGAAGCAGTCTCAGACCTTGCCTTGCTGGAACTGCTGCATAGCCGCATGTCAAGCTCTACTCCTAGTAACCCGCATGCACAACCTCAACCTGGTCTGTTACATCAATAGGACTTGGCGGGACAGATTTATGTCCCAGAGACTCCCCCTACTGTGGAATAGACTACTTCTCCATGTTAAGCAGAGTACCTCAGTAACCCTTCTGTGCAACCTGGATAACTGGATGAGGGACAGAAAATACAACCCTGAGATTCCACCAGTATCCCTGCTAGACAAGGGGGTACGTGGTCCTGACTTGTTGGAACATGGGCCAAATTCTTAGCTAGGCTTGTAAGGGCCTCAAGACGAATAGCGTAGTAACTTCCTGTGATCCTGTAAAGAGTATTGTATACCAAGGGAGTCTGTCAAACATTTCACTTTTGATTTAAAGAAATTATTCAGTTTCATAGGGTGAATTGTTTGTGAGCTGTCTGCCCTATGGAGCCAAATGCATGTGCCCTGAGGGGCAAGATGGTAGGTGTCCCATTAACTTCAACAGAGATGTTTATTTGTGTTTTACCATTAATTAGAAGCTGAAACAAATGCCTTTGCTATATTTGCTCCCAGTGTTTAGTCACAAAACTGAACAGAAGTGATGTGCAAACAGAAAAGCAAGCATTGTTAAAACCTTTGTTTAAAAGATGTTTAACCTAGAGAATTCATCTCTTTTGACTGTTTTTTCTGGCCCCTGGTTAAATAACATGCCTGCATATTTCGACTTTGCTTGGAGAAATGAGAGTTGCTGCTGAATTGGTTTGCCTAGTGCTTCCTATTGTGATGGGTTGCCTGACTATGCCCACTAGTTCCTTAAGAAACTGCTTAGATCTATTTGTTTAGTCCTTAGTTTTGTAATG